>NW_008338422.1:0-259 GCF_000622305.1 Nannospalax galili | reverse complement strand
CTTGATCTGCTATGTATAATTTGTCAGTAGGTTGTTGTAGTATTATGGTCCACTCTGGTTTTTAAACTAACTGGGCATTATTTATCTCTCACATTGTCTCACCCCTCCATCATGGTTTTCCCACTTAAGGTGCCCCCATTTCCCCTCTTTATCCTTTTATAATACCCTTCTCCTACAGTCCTACCTCTCTTGAGCCCTTCTTTCCCTATATCCCCTAGGTTCCTTGTACCCTTCCCTCCCCCCTGCCTTAAACTAACCC
>NW_008338421.1:0-371 GCF_000622305.1 Nannospalax galili | reverse complement strand
TGTCCCCCCAGTGGACTAGTGTAAGATCTAGAGGGGAAGATGGGGTGTTACACATAGTATTTATCAGTCCCATTTATTTCGTCAACAAAGAAATTAGAACAAAGATCACAAGACACAAGAACGACAAAGACAGAGGGCTCAAATTAAACTACCACGGCTTTCAGATGGTCTGGACTCTCAGCTGTGTGGATTCCCTGGCTCGATTAAGCCAAAGACCGTACAGATAGGACTTGCGTGTCCCAACAGGGTCGCAAGGTCCTCTGAGGTTTCAGATGGACTAGTGTCTTGGTGGGGTGTCTGGTGGTGAACACCCACTCTGTCGAGGATGGGGACGTCTCCCGAATCCTCCAGGTCACCTTGCTAGCGTTCCA
>NW_008338420.1:0-221 GCF_000622305.1 Nannospalax galili | reverse complement strand
AGAAGAACCCGGCCTCTCAGCTGGCTGCGTCACCCTGCTTTCCTGGGTTCATGATGCCAGGCTGCTAGGGAAACGTGGTCAGGGTGTTTCTAAAGTGAACCCTTTGCAGGGGACCCTGGTCCTTGTTTGAGTTTAGACTTCCCCAGTGTATCTGAGGGTGGCCAGCATCCTGATGGGGATGAGAGACTAGGGAACTGTCCAGCGCTGCTCCTTTAGAAGTG
>NW_008338419.1:0-223 GCF_000622305.1 Nannospalax galili | reverse complement strand
TAATAATAATAATTAAAAATCCACCCTAACCATGTACTTTAAAAAAATAACGTTTGGGGTTGGAGAGATGGCTCAGCAGTTAAGAGCATTAACTGTTCTTTCAGATGACCTGGGGTTGAGTCCCAGCACCCACGTGGCGGTTAACAACCATCTGTAGTTTCTGTTCCAGGGGATCTAACACCTTCTTCTGACCTCTGCAGGCACTGCACAACATGGGTGCACT
>NW_008338418.1:0-369 GCF_000622305.1 Nannospalax galili | reverse complement strand
CGTGGCGGAGTGTGCCTCCCTGATCTAACAAACTAGTCCAACAATAAAGACAACAGACAGGGTGGAGGGGACAGAGAGGGGCCTACTCGCTTACCCTTGAGCAGCCAAAGAAACAGACAAATCCAGGTGCCTACTTACGGAATGAACCAAGGTTCTGGGTGTCACCAACACCGTGGGCAGGGGTCCCTGTTCGGGCACAAGGTGTTGTTGGTTCTCCTCAGGCCAGCTGTGGAGACCCTGACCTGGATCCGGTCACCTGCCGTTTGGGGGTGCAAGAGGCGTGGAGTCAACTCACAGACACCGGGAGTTGGGTAGAAACAAGCACTAGGCGAGGTGCTGCAGGCTCGTTTAATGCCAGAGGGGCAGGCC
>NW_008338417.1:21785-27412 GCF_000622305.1 Nannospalax galili | reverse complement strand
ACAAGAGGCGGGAATAGAAAGACTGAGACAGGAGCATGAGGTGGGGAGAGTAAACACTGAGCTGTCAACCCTGTCCAGATCCCCCTGCATGACCAAGCATTATTCAACCCACTCCCAACACATATGAGTACATCTAGTCCACCTAAGAAGGAGCCCCAAGAGGCAGGGAGCATCACTCAAGTGTTCATGAAGAGGTAGCCATGGATAATAATGCAATGAAACTGAAGACAGCCATGTTTGTTCAGCTTTGGGACTAAGAATGTAAGGCCATACTTAACCTTTCCTGTCTGATGATTCCTGAGTTGCAGTGGCAAGTACCCAGTGTTGTAGAGCTGAACACAGAAACACAATAACCAAGGAAGACTGTCCACCCCCAACGTCCTGCTAAAGAATCCAGCAGCCCATCTGTGCCACTTTAGAGGCTTCTAATTCCAGTTCCAGTAGAAAAAGACTACACCAAGTCTATGGACTCCCCTTTGTTAAAGAAGTTGAAAGATGCAGCTTGAGAACAGGAACAGAGAGCAGAAGGACTTAAAGCATCTCCTAGGACAATGGCAGGTCCTTAGAATATGGAGTGGCATCAGTCAGGTCAATTGTTCTTCCAGGTGTTAAGATCTAAATTTTGGACTCAGCATCCTCTAGATTCTCTCCCATAAGAGGGAGAGAGTATTGGAGACGTGGACAATATCAGTGTCCCCAGCATGAATAATGTCACACTCTATAGCCTGCACAGAATTGGAAGGGTCAGTGAGGGTCAAACACTCCAGAGTCCAGCGCCACCTAAAGAAGCTTAAATTCTTGTCATGTTGCAGCCTTCTTTAAAAACACTACTTGAACAATAGTATCACAAACAGGAATTTGAATATATTTCACAGTGATTGAGGCAGAGCCTTTTATGTTGGTTAGTTTTTGACAATGAACAAAAGTTCGTTAGAGAGAACCTCAGCTAAAGAATTTCCCAGATCAAATTGGCCTGTGACCATGTCTTTGAAGCATTCTCTTAATTGCTGGTTGATGTGGGAGGGCCCAGCCCACTTAGGAAAATGTCATTTCTGATCAGGGGGCCTGGGCTGTATAAGAAATGTAGCTGAGCAAGCCAGAGGAAGCAAGTAGGAAGCTTCTTATGAAAATTCTTGTATTAAATAAAGGACACGAGTGGGTTACTTCTCTTTTGCTTTCCAAATGATGCATTCTGCATTGCATAGGCATATTAGAATTTAGGAATTTTCCTGAGGAAAAGAGTACACAAAACAAGGAATTCTAAACAATGTAAATAGCAAACAAGAATCATTTACCATTGATGTGAGGAACTAAAGCGCTACTATATCTCAGTCTTTGAAAAGTATTCATTAAATATACTATTGGTGGTATCTTTTAAAAATCAAATAAAAAGAAGACAAGATCCTGAGGAGATAGCTCAGAGAGTAAAATGCTTGCTTCACTAGTGGGAGAATAGAGTTCAGATCCCCAACCCCTGTGTAAAAGCTGGCCATGGCAGAGCATACCTGTAACCCAGCAATGAGGGTGGGGAGAAGAACAGAGACAGGGAGATCCCAAGGGATTTCTGCAGCTAGCCTAGCTGAATAAGTGAGCTTCAGGTTCAATGAGACTCTGTCTTATGGAATCAGGCAGAGAGTGATAAAGGAGGAAACACAGCATTGACCTCTGGTTTGCACATGCACAGGCAAACACACACACACACACACACACATATATACCACACCACAAAACTCATTTCTTGTTTCATAAAAGAAACCCCAGTGGATCCCATTAAAGAGTCATCAGGGTCTCTCCCTGCTGTGATTCTGTGAAAAGCAAGCATATCCAGCTCAAGAGTTCTGGAGAGCCAGCTCTACACCCCACACAGTCATGGAATCATGGACAGTGCCGTGTTGCCTGAGAATTGTGGTCTTGGACACACACCTCTGGTTTGCACATGCACAGGCAAACACACACACACACACACACACACACACACACACACACACACACACACCACACCACAAAACTCATTTCTTGTTTCATAAAAGAAACCCCAGTGGATCCCATTAAAGAGTCATCAGGGTCTCTCCCTGCTGTGATTCTGTGAAAAGCAAGCATATCCAGCTCAAGAGTTCTGGAGAGCCAGCTCTACACCCCACACAGTCATGGAATCATGGACAGTGCCGTGTTGCCTGAGAATTGTGGTCTTGGACACACATGGGTTATGGGTATGCAGTGTAGAAGAAATCACTATGTTGACTCTGTGTTTGTGAACACAGGCAGGCAGGCCAACATCTTAGCAAGAATCATGATTTTACTTCAGATTTTCATAAGTGTTTGCAAAACCAAAATTGCATCTTTGGGTGTTGCAGCCAAGGTCCCTTTAACCTCCTCCCCATGGGGGCAGGGGATAAGTAGGCGCGAAGTCAATGACACAGACTCCAGGACACTCACTAGGTAATGTGCAAGCGAGCTCGTTTGTGAACACAGGTGTCTCCTTTATAGCCCCTTTCCTCCTCCCATTGGTCCCTTATGTCCCGTTGGCATCCTTCTATTGAAGCTGTGGATGTGTTGTTGCTTTCTAGCTGCCAGGGCAGGTTTCCAGTCAGCGTCTTCCTGTTCATCAACAGGAAGCAGGGTGCGACCACGTGGAGGCCAAAGGACAACTTTGGGGAGTCGGTCCTCTCCTTCCACCGCATTCTAGGGATTGAATTTAGATGTGAGGCCTGCTGAGTCATTTCAATGGTCCCAAAATTACATTTTTTAAAGCTTAAGAAACATAAGGAATGTGGAGGACAAGTTGTCCACGTGGAGGCCAAAGGACAACTTTGGGGAGTCAGTCCTCTCCTTCCACCACATTCTAGGGATTGAATTTAGATGTGAGGTCTGCTGAGTCATTTCAATGGTCCCAAAATTACATTTTTTAAAGTTTAAGAAACATAAGGAATGTGGAGGACAAGTTTTTTTTTCTTTTTAAGAAAGTTTCTCCCTGTAGCCCAAACTGGCCTGGAACTCGTTATGTAGACCAGGCTAACCTTGAACTCACAGAGATCTGCCTGCCTCTGCCTCCCGAGTGCTGCGGTTAAAGGCATGTGCCATCATGCTGGGCTGAAAATCATCCATTTTGGTACCAACCTTAAACAACCAAAGATAACCAACAACACTCATACTAAAATGAGGTTTATAGGACAAAGGCAGTCCTTGATAAAGGAACACATTAAGAACTTTGCTTCCTTAGGAAGCACACAATGTCACGTTTTCTCAGCTTGGTCTTTTTACACTGACAACATGGTCACTGGGTCACTGGGTGGGGATAAAAAGAGAATAGATTCATCACTGGATTTTATCAGTTAAAGGACAGGAAGTTCATTTTGTCCTGGAGGTGAGAAACTAATTTGTGGTTCCTGCAAACCTAAACAGCAGACTGCTTGATGAGGATCTCCTGTGGAATCATTAAGGACCCAAAAGAGAAAAGTCAGAAGGATTATAAATGGGTAGAATAGAAACTGAAGAGTATCTTTTTATTTATTCTTATGTCCACAGAAAGATGAATGAATAAACTTTCAGAGTCCAAAATAAAGAGGCTTCCAGGTGGCTACAGTTGATAAATTGTTTTTTAATATATTTTTGAGATGCCATTAATTAATTTTTGGCATTTTTCTCACTTGATAGAAAAATCTATTCCCTAATAATTTTTGTTTTTGTTTTTTGTTTTTGTTTTTGTTTTTGTTTTGAGACAGGATCTCATGGTAGCCCCAGCTGGCCTGGCACTTGCTATGTGAACTAGGCTGACTTCATCTCACAGAGCTCTTCCTGCCTCTGCCTCCCAACTGCTGGGACTAAATGTATGCTCCACCATGCCCAGAAGCCCTAATGACTATTTTAAAAAGATATTTAAAGGCAGAGAAGGGGATGAGGGAAAGAATAATGAACACTAAGGATACTTGAAGAAGCTATATGGAAGCCTACTATTTTATATACTCTGTGTGTGTGTGTGTGTGTGTGTGTGTGTGTGTGTGTGTGTGCATAAGAATTAAATGGTGTTACCCTACATGGGGCTACTCCTTCTCCCAGAAGTAAAGGGTTGCCAAACAAAAAGACTGGTGTTAGGTTAGGCTACTTCCCCTTGAGTAATTGGTCAGGGGAGGTTTAAGAGACCCCTAAATAATATAAGCTATTGTCATTGCTCTTGGCTACCCACCATAACCTGATGGTAATATTCTATTGCTGAAGACATCACACATTTTGGTCACAGGTTTGGAGAACTCAAGGGAATACTAACCTGGAAGCTTTTTCCTTGATAGCTAGCTTTCATAGTACTGGAAGGTGTTGTGCAGGTTGCTGGGGGAGAAAAATCATCAATAGTTTTACCTATCTGCGAATCCTCGGTGCTACAATAACTAAAGGTCTGGCAAAATATACCCATGGGAGGGTATATAGTGGCATGACCAACCACTTTCTGCTTGGATTTAAGGCCTGTTCCACAGAAGGAAATTCATGATGGATAGTGTAAATCTGATCAAGAACTGCTGTGTCCTTTAATTTTCAACTTGACGCTGCCTAGAGTTATATGAGAAGAAAGCCTAGATTGAGGAATTACCTAGGTCAGGTGTCCTATGAAGATGTCTGTACGGGATTGTCTTGATTGTTAATATAGGAGGGCCCACTGTAAGTGGAACTTTCAGGTATTCCTGAGCTGTACAAGAAGGCTAGATAAGTATGAGCCTGTGCGTGAGTCAGTAAGCAATGTTCCTCTCTTGATTTCTGCTTCAGTAGTTGATTGAGTTCCTGTCCCAACTTTCTTCAGTGATGGACTATCACCTAAAAATATAAGCCAAAAATTTATTTCCTTCTTTATGTTGCTTTGGTCAGAATGTTTTATCAGAACAAAAACTAGAACATAGTGGATGGGGAGTTCATAGGCCAGAGGAATTAACTTACTACTATTATTCTGCTAAATAAATATATTATTACACTGCCTTCTAAATTCATAACTCTATCCCCATAGATTAGTGCAACTCTCACTCCTCATCAAAGAATCTTCTTTGTGAGCAAGGAATTGTGGCACATGCCTTTAGTCCCAGCACTCAGGAGGCAGAGGCAGGCAGATCTCTGTGAGTACACAGCGAATCTGCTCTACATAGTGATTTCTAAGCCAGTTGAGTCTACAAGGAGACCCTGTCTAAAAATAAATAAATAAATAAAAGACCAAAAAGGAGAAGCTTTTTTATGTGATGGACAGCAATTAAAGCAGAGACTCATAACTGGTGAAAATGCAGTAAATAAGTGTTTATGGAGTATTCAGCCATAAATGGGACACCTGTATCATGCACCCTCCATGCAAGGCTCAAGGAACATCTCTGAAGAGAGGATAGAAAGATTGTAAGAGCCAGAGGTCAGGGAGAACTGGGGCAAAACAGTGTTTTCTGACCATGACAGGAACAATGAACTCATGAGCTCATAGCAGCTCTGGTTGTCTGCACAAGCAAGACCTGTAAAGATCAAGCCAAACAACATTCCAGCATGGATGGGTGAGGGGTACATGAGCCCCCACCCCTTGCTAAGGAGCTACTGACAGTTGATGACTGCTAAGGTAGGGTCAGTTTTCTTTAGGGATGTGGTTCCTGGTAGACTGTCTATACTAC
>NW_008338417.1:17900-21183 GCF_000622305.1 Nannospalax galili | reverse complement strand
TCTGCTCAGATTTCATGCCGTGTCCTCTCTTTGGTTCATATGTTTCACGTCTACTTCTATTCTTTATTTTAATGAGCCCTTCCAGACAAGCTTTATCTCAACTCTTCCTAACATATTGACTTTGAATGTTTGGTCTATCCTCCCACATTTGTATTTCCTGACGAAATGTTATTAAAATTAGTGTCATCTAAATAGTGTTCGGGAGTACTAAGCTTATATTTTCAAGAGTTTTAGATCAACAGATGACTCACACTTATCAAAGAATAAATTCTTCTATTATCATTTTTAAACAGCATCATTATTTTTCAGATTAAGAGCAGAGGACATGGAACACTAGCTATCCTTTCTCTTCACTCTAGGCTTATCGAGGCAGTGTTTTCATTGTCTGAGTAGATTATTAAGTAGGTGGAGTCCTCAAGCAAGGCAGATACCCTTTATCCTATCTGGGTTAGTGTTCTAGTGAGTGGGGTCAGGTTGCCAGTCTCCTGTGAGATGATTACCTTGATTCCTCGTTTTTCTCCCCAGAGTTGGATTAAACTAAAGAACATCAGCTAGCAGATCTCGCAATTGACCCAAGAGGTGATTCTTCATGCCTCTCACAGAAGCAACCATCTTCCCCCTTTATGCATCACAGCACTGGCCTTCCTTCTTCCCCTCTGACATAGTCCCTGGTCCCCAGTTGTTAGCATTTCATCTTTTAAGGGAAGTAACTTCTTTTCTTTCACTTTCATGACGTTTAGATTCACAAAATGGCTATTTTGCCAAAAGATAACTATGGAGTTTTGCTTTCTAAGAAAGTTGAAATGAAATGAGAAATAAAAATCTTCTTAGCTGAATGTGGGAGTGCATGCCTGCAATTCCTGTGTGTGGAAGACTAAGACAAAAAGGATCTTGAGTTCATGAGCAGCCTGCGCAACATAGTGAAACCCTGTCTCATACAAACCAAAATCTTACATTTAAAAAAAATCACAGAGAAAATATGTTGCAGCCCCTTCTTTTATTTCCTTTGGTTTTATATTAACCTTAGGATTAAGCAGAAAGTGATACAGGATCAGCTAAACATACTTTGGCCAAGAAACAACCACAAAAAATAAACAGAATGAAAACTCTTTTTGTTGCTTCAGTTTACATCTAAAATGAAAAATCATGAATGAACAAGGGTATTATATTGCTCTTTGATATGTTAGCCTGGGTCTCACTGCCCTGCAGTCTTAGAGTGAGTCACAGATAGAAAAATATAGCAAACAAATATAGCCATGCTGACTCTATAAACTGAAGGTCTTTAATTTCTCTAACAATAGCTTCCAAAGAAGAGTAACATCATCAATAAATCCTGCACCCAGCTTAGAAAAATTGAGATTGACAAAGGTACAACAGTATAAGAGTTAGACAGTAAAAACTATGTTTAGAAGAATTATATTTGGCTACTAAAGCCTACAAAGACAGAATAAACTTTTGATATCATCCTCTAAGTGTTGTTGCCATTTTTGATATGTATTAGGAGAACAGGTCACCAACAAGAATTAGAGTTCTTCAAAGGAGCTTGGAGAGTTTATTATTTGGCAAACAAAGAAGCAAATCTTCCTAAATAATGGATTTCTAAAGTTATCAGGATGTAGTAACCTTCCCTCAGAAAAGGAGTCTAAGTATGGACTTAGGATACTTTGTCACCCTAGAGCAGAGGAAAAAGGTGAGAGAGTAAGCTAGTATTGGTAAAATAATACTTCCTTGGAACTAGAATCTCTACACAAGAAAAGAAGTAGGGCTGGTCCTAGGACCAGATGGAAGAGCACTGGAGAACTCAGTGGTGGGCAGAAAGGGCGATGTCTACGTTAACTCTGCACAAACATGTTCTAGGACAGTCCAGAGAAGCTTGTTCACTGCTTAACCTGTGCAGAATAAATAATGAGAAAAATCACATTTTACATTCTAAAGTGGTTTTTGGCCATGGATAGCTGGGGAAATCTCCAAATAAATTCAGAAACCCATAGGTGTGAGGGAGCCTGACTTTCTCTTAACAGAAAGAAAATGGAGTTATTGGGGATAAAAATGTGTCCTTAGAAAAGAAAAGCAGTGTTAATTTGTGAGGGGCATGGGGAAATACGTCACCATGTGCGTGTGAGTCTGATTGTTTACATGCACAAAAGCACTTCTGAGTTTAAGTCAAACACTTCTCACCTGATTGACAAGAATCCATTTAGATTGGCATACCTGAAATTCACTGGGAAAACGGACCTTCTGTTATAAAGTTAATAGCCTAGCTTTTGTTATCTTATTAGGAGATATGGAAAATACACAAATGAAAATGAAAATTATTTGTGCCCTATTTAAGAACAATGCATGCACAGAGTGTCTTAAGAGAACCTACATTCCAAGGTTCACACAGCCCCAGCTCAGCCAGGCCAGCAGCATCCTCATTTTCCCTGTTCCCTCTCCTGGCCACCCTGTGCAGCATCCTCATTTTCCCATGGCCCTCCTGTTCCCTCTCCTGGCCACCCTGTTGGCGTGCAATTATGGCCCTGTTGGATCTCTGGGCTGTGACCTGCCTCGGAACTCTGACTTGCTTACCAGGAAGACCTTTGTACTCTTAGGCCAAATGAGGAGAGTTTCCCCTTTCTTGTGTCTGAAGGACAGAAGGAACTTCCAATTCCTCCAAGAGCTACTGGATGACAGGCAGATCCACAGGGCCCAGGCTGTCTCTGTTCTCCATGAGATGTTACAGCAGATCTTCAACATCTTCCACACAGAGCATGCTGCTGCTGCCTGGAACACACCCCTCCTGGATGAACTCCGCATGGGACTTCATCAGCAGTTGGAGACCCTGAAAACCTGCTTAATTCAGGTGATAAGAGAGGAAGACTTTTCCCTGGCAATGGAGGATCAGGAAGTGGCCTTAAGGAAGTACTTCCGGGGAATCCATCTCTACCTTGATGAGAAGAGCTACAGTGACTGTGCCTGGGAGATAGTGAGAGTGGAAACTGTGAGAGCCTTCTCCTCTGTAGCAAAGCTGCAAGAAAGATTAATTAAGGCTGGAGACCTGGGATCCTCTTGAAATTATTCTCCTGGACTACTGTGATATAACACACCAGCACATGTGTCCTCCAACATTTTAAAGGGGTCTTACTTCAGCCTTAGACTTTGTTAAGGGTGACAGCATTAAAGTTATTGATTTATTTGTATCTTAGCATATCTATAATACTTTATCTTTCATATAACAGATGTTTGCCAAAATATTACATAAAATTAGAAAACAATTTGGATTTGCTTTTTCTAAAACCAAAAT
>NW_008338417.1:13551-17827 GCF_000622305.1 Nannospalax galili | reverse complement strand
ACACATTATAGTTTCTTACATTTCACTTACATGGAATGCTGCAAAGCAAAGCAAGGAGGCTTTAGGTTCAGAGGAAAAAAAACTAGATTCCTTTCTAAGGTGCCTAGGAGACAGAAAATTGCAGGAGTCTAACCTTCAAGTGAGAATATGAATCAGAACAAACAACGAATTTGGGTTATGTGGAGACAGCGACTTAAAAATCTTGTTTTTCCCAGATCATGGGAATGAACCAACAGAGGGGATGGTGAGGGGAGGACCTGAACTTTGTCCTCTGGATCCTTAATATTTAGAGATTGGTCAGAGGACTGAGGTGACTGAGGGTGATGACAGAAAATTGCAGGAGTCTAACCTTCAAGTGAGAATATGAATCAGAACAAACAACAAATTTGGGTTATGTGGAGACAGCGACTTAAAAATCTTGTCTGTTTTTCCCAGATCATGGGAATGAACCAACAGAGGGGATAGTGAGGGGAGGACCTGAACTTTGTCCTCTGGATCCTTACTATTTAGACATTGGTCAGAGGACTGAGGTGACTGAGGGTGACTGAGGTGGTGCCAGCACAATTAAGAGAAACAAGAATGTGTATGAAAGACTGAAGGGAAGGTTCTGGCACTTTAAGGGGAGGTAATTGTCTAGCTAATTGTCAAAACAGATGGCATTGACGACTTCAGCAGATTCTGGTTTAGTGGGATTCATTGAGCAGAAACAAGAAGGGAAATTAGAATTGTGTATTAAAAATTACTTAAGAGCCCAGGGTGGTGGTGCAGAACTTTAATTCCCAGTACTTAGTTCAAGATCAGCTTGGTCTACACAGCCAATCAGGTGGAGAATGTAGATTAACGCCTCCTGAATGTTCAAAATTTTTGCACCTTTGCACTGTTTCCTGAGAACAATTTTCAAAGACGGTTTAGTGGGATTCATTGAGCAGAAACAAGAAGGGAAATTAGAATTGTGTATTAAAAATTACTTAAGAGCCCAGGGTGGTGGTGCAGAACCTTAATTCCCAGTACTTCTACATAGCCAATCAGGTGGAAAATGTAGATTAATGCCTCCTGAATGTTCAAAATTTTTGCACCTTTGCACTATGTTTCCTGAGAACAATTTTCAAAGAGCGGATATATTAGCACAAAATATATGAATATTTAAAGCTTTTATTTAAAATAATTGCTTAGTTTTTGGACTATGGTAATTTTTCAATATTCTAATTAATATTACTTGATAGTAAACTTCAATGATAAGTATTTGCTTCCCACTTTCAGCTTCCTTTTTCAATCAAGAGTTACAATCAGATTTTTCTATTTACTCTAGATTTTGTTATAGTCATTTGCATGACTTCAAAATTTCCAATCATTGCTATGTATATTTTCTAAAAACTGTAGCCATATTTTGTGATTGGATGCTGGTTTTTCAACTTTCCCTTGTATGGAATGCTGGGGAGTTCTTTTCTTTTCTTTAAGTTTGGAATGTCTAAGCCAGAGGAACGAGCATCTCCCTAATCATGTTCCTTTTTTACTTGCAATTTCATTTTAACACTTCATTCTATAATCCATCAGCACTTTTTATCTATGAGATGATAATCTAAGTTGCTTTCCATTCCTAGGAACTTTTGCTACATCTTTCCTGTGATAATACAATATTTCCCATATTATTTCATTTCTTAACATGATTCATAAATGTTTCCTCTGTTATTACTCATCATTTAAAGCATTTAACTCATATTTAAGCCAGCTAATGCCAAAAAGCCCTTCTCTTTAAATATCATTACTTACATTATTTCTTAAGTGACCTTAGAACTATACTGGAACTTTACTCTCATAAAAATCATTTTCATTGTGTGTTCCACCATGGATAGTTGTAACATATATCAAGGAATGAGACATATGTTTAAAATGGATGAAAGGAATATGATGAGGCAATCTTCCTCGCAGAATGCAGTATAAAAGCAACTTATTAAATACAAAATACTGGTGTTAATTGCAAACGAATATTTTACAAGATATATAATAACAACCAAAGTAAGATTGATCAGGAAGAAATAACTTAATAACCATGTAAATTAAGACTTCAAAACTTTTGTGGACAGAATTTTAAGCAGATTGTGCAGTATATGCCTGTAATTCCAGCACTCAGGGGACTGAAGCCAGGTCTCACCAGATGACCTTGTCTCAAAACCCCAAATCAACCAAACAGAAACAAAACAAAACCTCAGGAATCCACAATATAAATTTTAGAAACCATTCAAACCAACACTAAAGGATTTTGCATCAAACCCCTATTCTGTCAGTACCTAAGTATGATCTTTGAGACCCACCTCACCCCTGTGGGCCCAAGTTCCTCAGATGTAAAGTGGAACAGAAATATTCATTGGGCTGTTTTATTAAACCACACACACATTTTAGAAATGTAGCAGTGTACCTTCTGACGAGGGAGCTCTTTACATACAGAGTTATCTCAGAATATTTGTCGACTGAGCACTACGGAACTGTCCTACCACTTGTAGAAAGTTGGAATTCCGTGGACCTCTGGGACAAGTCCTGGAAAGGATGGAAAATGGTCATTTCAGTTCACAGGAGCAGCTAGTGCCCAGATCCTATGGGTGTCATTCCTCCCTGAGCTCCCGCCCCACCGAATCCACGTATTCGCAGCAATATCGTCCCTGCCTCCACTGCCTGCTCATCCTTACAGGAGCCCCTAGTGGTTCTAGTTTCCTGCCTCAATGAAAAGTGGGAAGCCACAGGAAGAAAGCAAAAGTTTTACAGAACTGATGTATGCATGTTTGTGTGTGAGTCATCACGAGAAATATTTCTGTGGTGGAGAGTACACCAGATTACAGGGACTCCACAGAAACTGAAAGTGAAAAGGAAACCTACAGTTTGCTGAGCTCTCACAGAGCAGTGCGTCAGAGCGCCTACTGCTGGCTTCTGCAGCACAAGGGCCAGAGTCCTTCCTTGGGCTCACCTCCAAAAGGCACGAGGGGCCTTTCCTGACCAAAAAAAAAAAAAAAATTAACCAGTGCCGGAATATCAATGTACTTCGAACTTAGAATGTTACCGAAAAGAGAAAGTCTCCAGTTTCGAGCAGGAATAACCTCTTTGAGCAATGGGCAGTTGCAGGGAGAAAGAAAGGAACATGGGGTTTCCTGCCTGCAACCTGCTGTGCAGGCCACAATCTTTTGACCCACCAGCCTTTGTCCACATTGTGGGGTGGAGTCTGTTGAATTCCGGGTGGGACTGCAGTGGTAGTTAGAGGGAAGTGTCATATCCAGTAAGATGCTAAATGTCTTTGTTGGACGTAAACTGCTTCAAAATTCTTTCCAAATACCACATCATATGTGACTTTTGTATAACTATGAAAATACAGTTGTAACCACACTGAATAATATAGCCAAAAAGAGGTTTCCGATGTACTTATGAGTGGTTAGTGTATTCTAAGGTCAAATGACAGCCAGCGAGGCCTTTTCATTGATGTGTGAAAGCTGAAAGAACTTGCTTGTAATGTACACAGTTTTCAGATTTGAGGTTATTGTGTGTGTGTGTGTGTGTGTGTGTGTGTCTGTCTGTCTGTCTGTCTGTGTGTCTGTGTGTCTGTGTGTGTGTGTCTGTGTGTGTGCAGTGCCCAGGCAGGAGAGATATCAATTTAGAAGAATGTCTTTTCGTCCCCACAAGTCAGTTGTCACCACACCTGACAGGAAGGGTTTCTTGAATCTTTGCTTCCAGTGACCTAGCAAAGACTTGAATCTGTTGTTCTGTAAACTATGAGCGATGGAGTGATATTTCAATTGATTTTTTTTCATCATTGGGTTTTTGGGGTTTGTTTGATTGTTTGGTTGGTTAGTTGGGTTTGTTTCATTGGTTTTTTCATCTTTCTTCCACTACTGCTTATTGATAATCATATTGGGAGCAGGGAAAAGGTTTGAATTCTTTTGTGTCTTTAGCTTCTCTAACGCCTTCCAAATATTATCTTTACTATTGATGGTGAGGTATGTATTATTTAGAATCAGAAAAACTCAATTTGAGTTATTTATAATGTTTAAAAACTGAATTTGGGTGATGTATATATACTTATAAATTGACTTGTAGGATTTTTTTTTCCACCTTTATTTAAAATTTCTGCCTGCAAGCTTGGATTGGTTCCTCCTCAAAACTAGTCATCCTGTCACTCAAACTGCTTTCTCCTGTATGTGGAGAGAGAGAGCTGTAATCTTACTGCCCACCATGGTCTTCTCACCCTGGACCAGGAGACTCTCACCTTGGTCAGCAACAAATTTTAAATATT
>NW_008338417.1:9170-10828 GCF_000622305.1 Nannospalax galili | reverse complement strand
GTGGAAGAAAAGAACCAACTGTTGCAAGTTGTCCTCTGATCTCCACATACACACTATGGCGCTCAAATGACCACACAGATACACATACACAAAATAAATAAATTCAATAAAAACTTTAAAAAACACATGACAGGACTGTCTTCTATTCCCACATCTTGGCCCACTGGAAGGTCTGAGGCAACGGCACACATGGGCAGTCCTGTAACAACAAAGCCTTCCTCTGGAATCACCCTGAAGAATCTACCTGTGGCGGTTTGAATGAGAATGTCCCCCACAAGCTCCAAGTAGTTGGACATTTTGTCCCCAGATGGTGGCACTGTTTTGGGAGGTCTTAGAAGGTGTGGTTATCCCGGAGGAAACACATCACTGGGGGCTGGCTTAGAGAGTTCTTAAGCCTTGCTGATCTCCAGTTGCTCTCTTGTTTCCTGTGCCAGTTTGTGCTTTTGCTCCTGCTCCAGCCACCTCCAGCCACCATGCCTCCCCATTAAGAAGAACTGTAATTCCCCTGGAACTGTAAGCTCAAATAAACTCTTCCTTCTATAAGTTGCTTTGGTCAGTGTTCCTATAACAGCAATAGAAAAGTAACTGATATATTGCCTGTGGCTGCTTTAGAGAAATCATCAGTCTCTCCAGAAATATGTCCATGGCGTTTGCTGGTTGTGTTTCCTATATTTCATCATAGATTCACTTGTAAACAGATAATGCTCCATGAACATTCTTCTCCATTAATGTAAACCCTTCAGTGTACATGATTTCAAACATTTTTGTTATTGACACATAAAAATTGTATGTATTTATGGAGTGTCATATGATGTGCTAATATAATACATTGCATGTATAAATCAGAAAACCATGTTCTCAAACATTTATCATTTCTTTATAATGAAAATATTCAAAGTCCTTTTTAAAACCTTTTTCCAAGTAAAATATCATTATACATTTTCAAACTTTATAAGGAACTTAACATCTGCAAAGGCTTTTGCTATGCACCTCACAGTGGATTTTCCTAGTGGATGTTCTCTCTTTTCTTCTGTGGTTTTCTTTTCTCTCCTCTTCTTCAGCCGTGTGTTCACTGGGTAATGGGCATATTTCAGCTCCTTTTTACTCTGTGCAAGCACCATCATGTATGTGGCTTGCTGTTCACCAAAATGTCATGATGAGGCACATAATTGTATTCTTTGTGGAACTAATTTTGCTTAGAATTCTTTTTTATTTATTTATTTTTATTTTTGTGTCTATGAGTGTTATCCCTGCATGTATGTAAGTGCACCCCTGCTGTGCAGTGTCCATGGAGCAAAGAAGAGGCATCAGATTCCCCTGGAACTGGAGTTTCAGATGGTTCTTAGCCATGTGGGTGCTGGGATTTGAACCCAGGTCTTCTCCAAGAACAGCCAGTGCTCCTAACTGTTGAGTCATCTCTCCAGCCCACTTACAGTTCTTTTAAGCAATGAGTCTGTATGTAAATATTCTTCCCACGCTTTGAGAAATGGTGAGACAATATATTTGAACCAGCTTTCAGCTCTTATATCTCATCATTTCTAGTAATCCCATAATTTGTATATTCATATGTTTGATGGTACGACATAGACCTCATGTACTTTTTTCCTTCATTTTAATAATTTTTCTTTGTTCTTCTCATTGGCTGCTTTCAGATAACT
>NW_008338417.1:7606-8918 GCF_000622305.1 Nannospalax galili | reverse complement strand
TAAAACACTATTATTACATTTTCAAGTTTGTCAATATATTTTTTCAGTTCCAAAATCAATCTGATTTCTTTATTCAGCTTCTATTTCTTTATGACCTCTCACTTTGTTCATAAATAGTTTCCTTAATCTCATTTAACTGCCTATATTCATTTTACCTCACTGAGCTTCCTTAAGATACTTATTTTAAATCTTTTGCTAGCTAATTCAGATAAGTCCATGTCTTTGACAGTCACTGATTCTTCATGGTCTATATATCTTGTGTTAGGGTCTGTGGACCTGAAGGAGCAAGTATCTCTTCTATTCTTGCTGGATGGATTTCAGCAGGTAAAGAAATCTTCTCTGATTGGTCTCCCATCTGATAGATTGCTTCCAGAATCATCACCTGCCTCTGAACATGTTAATTCTTTTCTCTTATGATTTATTTATATTTATATATGTGTCTCTGTGTGTAGATGCCTTTAGAGGCCAGAAGAAAGTGTTGGACCCCCTATGCAGAAATTACAGGTGGTTGTGAGCTACCCAATATAGGTGCTGGGAATTACTCAGGTCCTCTGAAAGAGCAGCAAGCACTCTTAACCTCTGATCCATCTCTCTAGTCCCCAAATTTAATTCCTTCTTTTCTCACAATTGAACCTGCTGTTAAAACACTATTATTACATTTTCAAGTTTGTCAATATATTTTTTCAGTTCCAAAATCAATCTGATTTCTTTATTCAGCTTCTATTTCTTTATGACCTCTCACTTTGTTCATAAATAGTTTCCTTAATCTCATTTAACTGCCTATATTCATTTTACCTCACTGAGCTTCCTTAAGATACTTATTTTAAATCTTTTGCTAGCTAATTCAGATAAGTCCATGTCTTTGACAGTCACTGATTCTTCATGGTCTATATATCTTGTGTTAGGGTCTGTGGACCTGAAGGAGCAAGTATCTCTTCTATTCTTGCTGGATGGATTTCAGCAGGTAAAGAAATCTTCTCTGATTGGTCTCCCATCTGATAGATTGCTTCCAGAATCATCACCATACTGGGATTGGGACCAGAACATGTGACTACTTTAATGTCTGTAATGTGGTCTGCAGTTGGCGGGCCTTTTTCCAGGGCACAGATCCTGAATGAATGAACCAAGGTCTCTAGATGTTTGTCAGTATGGATGGTACTGACAAAGTTCTCTTGGAATTGAAGAGCTGTCTCAATAGGTAAGATGCTTACCATCAATCATGAATACCTGAGTTCAGATCCCCAGCACCTATGTAAAAAATCAGGATCAATAAAATAAGGAATTGACAACTGTCAAAATGGCTTACGGGGTA
>NW_008338417.1:0-6531 GCF_000622305.1 Nannospalax galili | reverse complement strand
ATAAAGTAGGAGAATTTGACCACTCAAGCAAAGAATATAAAAATTTAACTAAAAAGAGGATTGGAATATGCAAGAACTGTGGAACACCATCAAAAGCCACATCTACAAATTATAGCTATGGAGGAAGGAGAAGAAGCTCTCGTCAGTGGTACTGACCACTTCAACAGGATTATAGAAGAAAAATTCCCTAAATTAAGGAAAGATATACCCATACAAATACAAGAACACAGAACATCAAATAGACAGGACCAGAACAGAAGCTCCCCACAACCCACAGCACATCATAGTAAAAACACTAAATATACAGAACAAAGAGAGAATACTGAAAGCTGCAAAAGAAAAACAAGTCATCACATATAAAGGAAAACCCATCAGAATTACAGCTGACTTTTCAATGCAAACTATGAAAACCAGAAGAGCCTGGACCAAAGTATTCCCAGTTCTAAATGACCACAGATGTCAACCCAGAATACTTTAGGCCACAAAACTATCTATCATAGTCAAAGGAGGAATGAAAATCTTCCATGGCACAAATAAGCTGAAAGATTAATGCCCACCAAACAAACCCTACAGAGAATACTTGAAGCAGTACAAAGGACTGAAGAAAGGAATGACCATACCAAAAGCCTACAGAAAAAAAATAATGAAGGTATATTTATGGAACACAAAATAGAACCAAGAAAAAAACAGCAAATAAAATGACAGTAACCAATACACATCTTTCAATAATAACTTTAAATGTCAATGGTCTCAACTTCCCAGTTAAAAGACACAGTCTAGTTGAATGGATTAGGAAATGAAATTCATCTTTTTGTTGTCTTCAAGAAATTCATCCCAGCTTCAAGGATAGGCACTTCCTTATGGTTAAAGGATGGGAAAAATATTCCAAACAAATGACAATAAGAAGCAGGCAGGTGTTGAAGTTCTAATATCTGATAAAATAGACATCAAAGAAATACTAATCGGAAGATATACAGATGGTCACTTCATTCTGATCAAAGAAACAACTGACCAAGAAAATATTAAATTCATGAACATATATGCACCAAATAAATTTCATAAAAATGGTACTACAAGATTATGAAACACAGATCAACCCCAACTCAGTAATAGTAGCAGTAAAATTCAATACTCAATTATCTCCAGTAGATAGGTTCACTGTACAAAGAATAAACAGAGAGACATCTGAATTAAATGACATTATACATCAAATGGACCTAACAGACATCTGCCAAATATTCCACCTAAGCACCAAAGAATACACATTCTAATCAGCAGCCCATGGGAGTTTCTCTAACATTAATCACTTACTGGAGCACAAATCTCAACAAATACATAAAAATTGAAATAATTTGATGCATTCTATCAGACATCAATGCAATGAAGCTTAAAATCAACAGCAAAAGAAGCTCTAGTAACTACATGAACCCCTGGAGACTAAATAACACACTCCTGAATGATGAATGGGTCAAAGAAGAAATCAAGGAAGCAACAAGGGTGTTCCTGGAACTAAACAGAAATGATAATACACTGCAATATGATCTCTTTAAAAGCAATCCTAAGAGGGGAGTTTATAGCTCCACATGCCTACATTTTTAAAAAACCATCAGAAAGAGCACATGTAAACGACTTGACTGTTCCACTCAAGTCTCTGAAAAAGCAAGAACAAGTCAAACCCAAACCTAGCAGACAAAGAACAAACAACAAAAGTCAGATCAAAAATTAATGAAATAGCAGCAAAGATTCAATGAATCTGAGTTGGTTCTTTGAAAATCTTAACAAGACAGATAGACCCTTAGCCCACTTAACCAAAAGGTAGAAAGAGCAAATCCAAATCGATAAAATCAGAGATGAAAGGGGAAACATGACAAGAGACACCAAAAAGATCCAGAACATTATAAAGAAATACTTTAAAAAACCTGTATATAGTCTATTAAATTAGAAAATCTAAAAGAAATGAACAAATTCCTAAATTCATGGACACCATCAAAGTTAGACCAAGAAGAGGTCAATGGCTTAAAGAAACCCATAACAAATATGAAAATTGAAACAGTGATCCAAATCCTCCTGACTAAAAAGATCCTAGGCCCACATGGTTTCACTGCAGAATTTTACCAGACCTTCAAAAAAGATACACAACTAATAGTAATAAAATTATTCAAAAAGATAGAAACAGTGGGAGAACTCCCAAACTCCTTCTATGATGACAGCACTCTAATACCAAAGCCAGGTAAAAACATAACCAAACAGAAAACTATAGACCCATATCCTTAATGAACACAGATGCAAAAATTCTCAACGAAGTATTTACAAACCCCATGCTGACATACCTCAAAAAGATCATCCACCATGATCAAGTCAGCTTTATTCCAGAGATAAAGATGGTTCAATATACATGTCAACAAGTGTAATAATAAATTATATGAATATACATAAATATACTTAAAGTAAAAAAAACTCACATGACCATATCAAAAGACATAGAAAAGGCCTTGAAAAAAATCCAAAATGCATTCATGGTAAAGAGTCCTTAAAAAAATTAGACTTGGTGGAATATATCTCAACATAATTAAAGGTATATACAACAAACCCACAGATAACATCATTCTAAATGGAGAAAAGCATTCCAATTAAAATCAGGAACCAGACAAGGCCATTATCCCCATTCCTTTTCAACACAGTGCTTGAAACTCTAGCAAGAGTAAAAGGACAAGAGAAGGAAATTTAAGGTGTGCTAATTGGAAAAGAAGAAGCCAAATTATTCTCATTTACAGAGATTGCACCAGAAAACTTCTAAAAATGATCAACACATTCTGCAAAGTGGCAGGCTACAAAATCAATCTACAAAAATCAATATACAAATAATAAGCAATCAGAAGAAGAGTTCAAGGATACAATTCCACTCAGTCTCAAAAAATTAAAATATCTGCAACAAACCTAACCAAAGACTTAAAAGACTTTTTGAGGCCCCAACAAAGTTGCTTAAAGAAGATAAGGTTTTTTCCAGCTTACAGTTAGAAGGCACAATCCATCATGGCAGCAGGAGTGGGAAACAGCTGGTCACACTGCACCATAGTCAGGGAATGGAGAGGGGATGCTGCTGCCCAGTTCATTTCTCTTTTTATTGAATTCATGTTTGGTGCTGCATATATTCCTGGTGGATCTTCCCAACTCATCTAACCTAATTAGACACTCTATCATAGCCATTCCCAGTTAACTGTCTCCATGGTGAATCTAGACACTGTCTATTTGATGTTCAAGTTAAAAATCACACTACTGTTGTTGGATAGGTAGTCATGAGGGGCTCAGAGTTAGATCACCAGCAGACAGACAACAGGGAAGAGTCCCTAGGTAGATTAATGTTTTTGTTTTTTTCAGTGACAAATTTAAGATTTCCAACTTTCAGGTTCTTCTCCCGCTTCAAGAAAAAGATTTGGTGGGGTTTTTTCCCCAGGAGGGATACCATTAGTGGGAATTTTGACTCTCCCACCAGTGGGTTCCCACAGCAGAAGTTAGCGTCTCTGTCTTTGTCTGGATTATCCAGTTCCCCAAGATAGACCAAAGCAGCCAATTCTGAAGGAAAAAGGAAACCAATCCCGACTACAAACATGCAAGAGCCCCAACCCTCTGGGTGGGCTTGGGTGCTGGCTCTGATTCCCCTCCCACCCAAGAGAGCCGGTCTCCTTGTTGCATGCATTGCTCTGTGTGTGCTTTCCTTTCAATAAAATCTGTTAGAATGGTGAAATAAAAAAAGACTTTTTCAGTGAAAACTTTGAAGTCTTTGAAGAAAGAAATTAAGGAAGACACAAACAGATGGAGAGGTCTCCCTTGCTCATGGATTGGTCAAATAAATACAGTGAAAATAATCATATGATTAAAAGCAATTTACAGATTCAATTCAATGCAATCCCAACAAAAATCTCTTTGACATTCTTCATAGAAATATAAAAGTCCACTCTAAAATTCACACAGAAACATAGAAGACCATGGTAGCCAAAACAGACCTAAACAAAGAACAATCTTGAGCAAAAACAGCAATGCTGGCGGTATCACCATACTAGACCTCAATTTATATTATAGAACCATAGATATAAAAAGCATGCTATTGGCACAAAAATAGACTTGTAGGCACAAAATAAAATACCCAAACATGAGTACTTGTAATTTCAGCCACCTGGTATTTGACAAAGGTGCCAAGAACACACACCAGAGGAAAGACAGCATTTTCAACAAATGTTATTGGCAAAATTGGATCTCTCTGCATGTAGAATAATGAACTTAGACCCCTATCTATCATCCTGCACAAAAGTCAATTACAAATGGATCAGAGACCTCAATATGAAACCAGAAAATCTGAAACTGTTAGAAGAATACATCAGTACTCTACAAGATATAAATGCAGGAAAATACTTTCTGAATCAGACATTAGCCAATCAGTAATTGACAAGTGGGACCTCGTTAAGCTAAAAATCTTCTATACATCAAATGAAACAACCACAGAGTGACAGCAAATCTTCACCTGCTATGTATCCAACAGAGGATTAATATCTGGAATATACAAAGAACTCAAAAAAACAAAAACCCAAGAAGCAAGAAAAAAAATTACCCAATTAAAAATGGAATATGGATCTGAACAGAGACCTCTCAAAAAAAGGAATAGCAATGGATAAGAAACATCTTTTAAAAGTGTTCAACATCCTTAGTAATTACAGAAATACAAATCTAAACTACTTTAAGATTTCATCTAACCCCAGTGAGAGTGGCTGAGAACAAATGACACCAAATGCTGGTATGGATGCAGGGAAAGGGAAATGCTCATTCACTGTTGGTGGGATTGCAAACTGGTGCAACCATTGTGGAAAGCACTATAGAGAACTCTTAAAAAGTAAAAATAATTCTACCACATGAGCTGGTCATACCAACTCCTTGGTATATACCCAAAGGATCCATCCTAATGCAGAGATACTTGCACAACCATGATTGTTGCTGCCCTTTTCACAATAACTAAGAAATGGAAACAGCCTAAATTTCCTTCAACTGAGGACTGGATAATGAAAATGTGGTGTATTTATATAGTGGCATTCTACTCTATGATTAAGAAAAATTAAAGCATGAAATTTGCAGGTAAATGGATGAAACCATAACCTGTTATATTCAGTGAAGTAACAGACTACGAAAAGCAAGTGTGCTGGATAGCTTTGTCAACTTGACACACCTGGTCTCAAATGGGGAATTGCCTCCATGGACTGGCCTGTGACCATGTCTGTGGGATGTTTTCTTGATTGTTGAGTGATGTGGGGGGAGCAGCCAACTGTGGGTGTTGTCACCCCTGGGAAGGTCATTCTGTATTGCATAAGAAAGTAGACTGAGCATGAACCAGAGGAGCAAGCCAGTAAGTAGCATTCCTCCACGGCCTGTGGTTCAGTTCCTGCCTCCAGGTTCCTACCCTGAGTTCCTACCTTGAGCTCCTTCAATGATGAACTGTGACCCAGGAGATGTAAGGTAAATAAACCCTTTCCTCCCTAAGTTGGTATTGGTCAGAGTGTTTTGTTATGACAATTGAAAGCAAACTAAAATAGAAATTGGTCCCAGGATCATGGGGTATTGCTGTGACAGACCTGACCCAGATGTTTTTGGGAGGATTGTGGAAGCATTTGGAACTTTGGGCTGGAAAGCCATTGAGTGTTTAGACTTTGTTGCTGTGGAGCTTGGAACAGCTATGCAGAAAGAGTTGTGGATGATGGAGGCTTGACTTGTGAAACTTCAAATGGAAGTGGAGCCTATTGGGACTGTTTGTGTGATCTTTTGAACTTAGAATCTATGGGTCTGGTCAGCTGGGGCCAAAGAATCAGCTGAGATTAAGAAGAGACCAGAACCACTGAAGTGAAATCTTTGTTTTACTGGGAAAATTGATGCTGGTTTGCTGGGACTGAAAAATCTGCTGTAAGTAACAAGAGACCAGCAACACTGTGGTAAAGTCTTCTAGGAAGTATTTTTCCTCAGGGTCAGAACACAGAAGTTATGGTCCACAGGGGCTCTGAGTCTCCATCTCAAGCTGGAAGCAGAACTTGGTAATGTGTAAGAGTCTCCTGCATGGTTCTGATGTTGGAGGTTGTGACCGGGTCACAGAGAGCAACTGAGGGCTTGGCACCCTGAGAGGCCAGGAAAGGCCACTGGTGTAAGCGCAGCCTCAGTTGCAGTGACGACCCAAAGATTGAAGGGGTCATGGAGAGATTCTGAGGCTTTGCACCTTGAAAGGTTAGAAGAGGCCATTGGTGACAGTGCAGCCTCAGTTTCAGGGGAGACTCCAACTTTTAGAGATGCCAGGATCATAGGATAACCAACAAGAGCAGCAGCAGGTGTGGAATGGAGCCTGGGTAGTGTGTGCTGTGGATAGCAGAGTCCGAGAAATGGAGCTGTCAAAACCCTTTGGAGTCCAGAAGATAATGACTGAGTCCCAGATGTCCACCCTTGAGCTAATTTGCTAGACTTAGGATTTGTTTAGGTGTGCCCGATTCTTCCCTTTTGAAA
>NW_008338416.1:0-1129 GCF_000622305.1 Nannospalax galili | reverse complement strand
AATATAATAAATGCTATAGAAAAGGTTGCATGCTGTTGAAAGTTAAGATACCTCAGATTTCTTGCTTTATTTAGCATAATTGAATATATTCTAAGTGTCAGTCTGCTAGGTATCAACCTAGGCTGTATATATTTAAAAAAAAAAAAAAGCAGTGAAATACGGGACTGGGAATGTAGGTCAGTGGGTAGAGTGCTTGCTTAGCATGCATGAAAACCTTGCGTTCAATCCCTGTTATTGCATAAACTTCATATGGTGGTACACACCTGTAATCACAACACTTAGGAGGTGAAGGCAGGAGGATCAGAAGTTCAAGGTGATTTCCAGTTGTGTAGCAAATTTGAGGCCCACCTAGGGTTAAATGATACTGGGGGCTGGAGAAAGAGGTAAATGCAGTCTCTGCTCTGAAGAAACTTGTAATTTTTCCTCACAGCTAGAAAGTGTTTACCCTAATGTTTGTTTTTTGTTTATTTATTGTCTTTTTGTTTTTTATTTTGTTTTGTTTTGTTTGGTCTTTTTGAGACAGGGTCTCCCTGTAGCCTCAGCTGTCCTGGAACTCACCATGAGACCAGGCTGGCCTTGAATTCAGAGATTTGCCTGCCTCTGCCTCCTGAGTGCTGGGATTAAAGGCGTGCACTACCATGCCCCACATGTTTATTGTTTTTTTTGACAGGGTCTCTCTAGTCACAGCCCACTTGGAAATCACAATGTGAACCAGGGTGTCCTCAATCTCCCAGAGATCACCTGCCTCAGCCTCCTGAGGGATTAAAGGCACATGCCACCAGGCCCGGCTGGCCCTAATGTTTAGATATATTCTTCTCCAGAAAAGAGAAGCATTTTCATATTGTGTCACATTTATAGCATAAGAATTCATGCATATTGAACTTTGGCCACTCCAGAATGTCTAACAATAGGTGCTCTTTTCTTTTCCTTTCCCTTTCTCCCCCCAAACCCCACTTTCTTTCTTGTATGTGTATGTGTAGTGTATGTGCACATATGTGGCCTCCTTGTAAAGGATAGAAGAGGACATCAAGTGTCCTGTCATTGTCCCCCTTACTCCTTTGACATAGGGTCTCACTGGATTTGGAGTTAGGCTGGTGGCCAGCAAGCCCAGGCTATCCTCTTTACTGCT
>NW_008338415.1:0-328 GCF_000622305.1 Nannospalax galili | reverse complement strand
AGCCACACATAGCTAGTGACATAAAGTCATTTGTGCTCTTCTTACATATTCCATCGTATAATTTGGCTTTGGCAGTGAATATGATCTCTATAACAAAAATGGTTTAAGTGGGGCTGGAGGGATGGCTCAGCATTAAGACCACTGGCTGCTCTTGCAGAAGACCCGGGTTTGATTCCAAGTACTGACATGGCAGTTAACAACTGTTCATAACTCCAGGTCCAGGGGATCTGATGCCCTCCTCTGACCTCTTCTGGCATTGCACAGAAGCATGGTGCATCCGCCTACATGCAGGCAATACACTCATACACATAAAAAAATAATAATAAAG
>NW_008338414.1:0-333 GCF_000622305.1 Nannospalax galili | reverse complement strand
CTGCCGTGGGCTACAGGAGGCTTTCAGGCTTGTACTACAGCAAGTGCTTTTCCCCACTGAGCCATCTCACCGGCCCTTCAGTAGACTATACACATAAAATAAAAATAAATGAATCAGGTGGGGCGTAGTAGGGCACGCCTTTAATCCCAGCACTCCAGAGGCAGAAGCAGGCATATCTCTGTGAGTTCCAGGCCAGCCTGGTCTATACAGTGAGTTCCAGGCCAGCTGGGGCTACAGGGAGACCCTGTCCCAAAAAGACCAAAAAAAATGTGTGTGTGTGTATGTGTGTGTGTGTGTATGTGTCTTTAAAAATAACCCAGAAACAGATAGTGT
>NW_008338413.1:12661-14020 GCF_000622305.1 Nannospalax galili | reverse complement strand
TGGAGAAGGCTGGGTTTTGTAGTGTGGCTACAAAGGACTCTGACTTATCTGTTCTTTTTTAGCTTTTTTGTCATTGTTTAGGCTCAAACATTAACACCCAGGCCTAGTCTGGGGCTCTGGTCATGGGCTGGGAAAGGCTTTTCTAACATCCAGTGTGTAACTGCTATGTCAGTTGGGAAAAGCACATTAGCCCATAGTCCATGCTAATAAACAAACACCAAGCCTTTTGCCTGTTAACCCCCAGACTGAGGAATTTTATCTAAGATCACATCCAGGCACAGCAATCTGGGCCACTAGCAGTTACTGTAGGGAATGTGGGCAGTCGGGGGGGGTGCTTCTGTTGCCCTTAGGCAGACCCTGGCTGCTAGAGCTCTCTGTCCTTAGTGCCACAGTCCAGTGTTGCAGAAATCTGTAGAGGGCAACAGGTTAGGCAGTCCACAGACAAAGGACAGCTCTCCTGTCCTTCAGACAGATAACAAGACAGGACGGGACAACACTGGCCAGACTAGTCCTTTAGTACGATATTTTAGACTCAAAGGAAGTATTTAGTCACTCACACAATTTAACCAGGCATGCACTCAAACCAAACCAAATCTCAATTTCTCATATGAGATGTAGGCGCACGGACCTCAGAGCGCCAGCTGCTGGCTGGCGCCGGGCCTCGCTGCGCTGCGGTGGGTTTGTGCACACTGCGTTTCTGTGTGGATCCCTGGCTCTCCACGGCTACCGGAGCTGGCTCCTCTGGCAGGACACTGTCAGCTGCCAGGCGAGGTTCCGTTCCAATCTCCGGCGGATGCTCCCTCTAATTTTTGTGATCCGTTGGCCACCGGATTGCAAGGGGAGGTGCAGGAATGGCAAAAGCTAGACCTTCGTGAGCAGTTGATGGAAGGAAAGCCCCCTCGGGGAGATTGAATCACAGGATTCAGTGTTACAGCTTCAGACAAGTGATACAGCTCAGATCTCAGTGATTCAGCTCCGATTTATTAAGGGGAAAACTAGGATATTTATACTGTAGGGGTAGTGGCAAAAGTCTTAATTGATAGGTGCTTTGTAGGATGCCCTATTTACATGTGGAGGTGGGCTTCTGCCAGGCTGTCTGTCAGTGCCTGAAAATCACACAGGAAAACCTGGCAGTTTCAGAGCCAGAGGCCATGTATCTGTGACGGCTACTTCAAAGTGAGTCAGGAAGAGAGTAGGAAGGCACCCTGCTGATAAAAGGAGTCTCTGCATATGAACTCCGAGCCCTGTGGGTTATCCGGACATGGAGAGACTGCTACCTTACACAGCAGAGGTCCCCAACTTCCAGCTACTTTGGGCAAATTAATAAAATTCAATCACTGGATAAATTCATTGACTTCC
>NW_008338413.1:4993-9287 GCF_000622305.1 Nannospalax galili | reverse complement strand
TTTTGGGAGATCTTAAGCCCTCTTGATTTAAGTAAGGCTCTAAGGGAATGAATTTGGAGTTTTTTCTGGCGTGATGTCGAATTACCCATTATAAAAGGAAATTAGCATTGTCTTAGCATTTAACGTTCCTGCAGCAGCCTGACACTAAGGGGTTAGAACGCTCTGACAGGTTACAAGCCTTAGACTGCAGAAAAAAATGTCACTTTTAAATCTTTTGTTTGGCTCGAGCTACCTTGAGCCTTCAGGTGCTCCGCAGGGGCTAGTTAATTTAAATTCTTACCTAACTGGTTTTAGCTGTGGTTTGAATGCCCTGGGGGGGCAAAAGCGATTAGGGAACTTTTAATTTTAGAAGGAAGAAAAGAGAAAAGAGAAAACGGCCAGGCCCCACTAGTGGGGTGGCTTGGGGGTGCAGCTATTTTTTTATTCTCCTGATGGGAGACAAAAGAGAGATTTGCCAGGCCCCATGAGTGGTGAGGCTTAGGGGTACAGCTGCCTTTTTAGTCTCCTGATGGGAGATGAAAGAAAGAAAAAAAGATTTTTGCTTCTCTCCTGGTGAGAGAGGTACTCACGAATTCTGCGTCACAGGGGGCGCCAGCTGCTGGCTGGCGCGAAGTTCGGAGGCTCTCACGTTGGGCGCCAGCTGTAGGCGCATGGACCTCAGAGCCAGCTGCTGAGGTACTCACGAATTCTGCGTTTCAGGGGGCGCCAGCTGCTGGCTGGCGCGAAGTTCGGAGGCTCTCACGTTGGGCGCCAGCTGTAGGCGCATGGACCTCAGAGCGCCAGCTGCTGGCTGGCGCCAGGCCTCGCTGCGCTGTGGCGGGTTTGTGCACGCCGCATTGCTGTGCGGATCCCTGGCTCTCCGCAGGTACCGGAGCTGGCTCCTCTGGCGGGACACTGTCAGCTGCCGGGCAAGGTTCCATTCCAATCTCCGGCAGACGCTCCCTCTAAGTTTTGCGATCCGTTGGCCACCGGATTGCGAGGGGAGGTGCAGGAATTGTGAAAGCTAGACCTTCGGGAGCGGTTGACGGAAGGAAAGCCCCCTCGGGGAGATTGAATCACAGGATTCAGTGTTACAGCTTCAGACAAGTGATACAGCTCAGATCTCAGTGATTCAGCTCCGATTTATTAAGGGGAAAACTAGGATATTTATACTGTAGGGGTAGTGGCAAAAGTCTTAATTGATAGGTGCTTTGTAGGATGCCCTATTTACATGTGGAGGTGGGCTTCTGCCAGGCTGTCAGACAGTGCCTGAAAATCACACAGGAAACACTGGCAGTTTCAGAGCCAGAGGCCATGTATCTGTGACGGCTACTTCAAAGAGAGGCAGGAGGCCCCCTGCTGAAAAGAGGAGTCTTTCCATCAGGCGCTGAGCTCCTTAGAGCCATCCGGACATGGAAGACTGCAACCCTCACAGCAGGATTCCCCAATAATGAGAGACAGAACTAGAAAACTGAATTTAGAGGGAAGATTCCTTGAATTATCCCTCTCTTCCTATAAAATCTTATGATTACCTGCCTTTAAAGAACAGTAAAGCCTGCTCATTTAGGCAGCACATATACTAAAATTGCAATGACACAGAGATTAGCATGGCTCTGAGCAAGGATGACATGCAAATTCGTGAAGCTTTCCATGTTTTTTTTTTTTTAAAAAAGGGGAGCAGTAAAGGCTGAGCAGCCAGTGTTGTAAGATTACACATGGACCAAACATTTAAAGGGATTTTTTTTCCCTATCTATGTGCTTGTTTAAAAGCTGGCAACACCTCTTTCCATTTATACCTTAAAGGGGCAGGCAATGAAAATATTTATCTGTATGTTCAGAACACTTCTAAAAATTCTTTGTATTCTGACTCCCAATGCTTAAGCATTATGCCCATCTAGCACATGTAATCTTTTCACTAACTTTGGGGCTCGTCCCATAGTTACTCCTGCATCCTGGAGTGGGGCCCCTCAAGTGCTTACCTGAGTTCCATTCTTTGGTGTTTTGTGGTAGATTCCCTATGCTTCTGTCGGGTCCCTGTCAGGTCCCTGATCTGGTGCCATGTGTAGCCCACCTACTACCTTGTAGCCCCCCGTGCTTGACTGATGTCAAAAAACTGAGAGATTTAGCCATGAGGCCCTTGGCATTTGTCACTCAAGGGCACTTTCACTGTCCTCATGGGAGTTTTTATTGGAAGTTCAGTGTTTGCAGTTCATACCAAGTTTACATATGGTAAGTGCTTAAATGTGCAAAAAAGGGGGATTTTCCCATCATAACAGTGAGAAATCAACACAGCGCACCTAAGGCCATGGAGACTGGCCCAGTGTAGACCTCCTTCGATGTGTATAGAAACCTAAAAGGGGGCCACACCTGCCCTGGCATTCCAAGGAGCACTTGTCTGGTTTTCCCAGCATTCTGGAACCAAACTTCCGCCTCCTCAATGAAGGGGGAGAAGTCCAGCAAAGTTTGTTGACTCTTAGTGAGGTAAGTGCTGTTGTCCTTAAAAAA
Source organism: Nannospalax galili (assembly GCF_000622305.1). NCBI lineage: Eukaryota > Metazoa > Chordata > Mammalia > Rodentia > Spalacidae > Nannospalax > Nannospalax galili. Next base: position 6,803 of record NW_008338413.1, on the reverse strand, counting down.
ATGACAGGGGTAGGGGATGTGATACTGCAGTTAACCTGTAAGCCATAAGCACATTTGCCACCAAGACTGATGGCCTGAGTTCCATCTCTGGAACCCACAAAGTGGAAGAAGAGAATTGACTCTCTTTTTTAGTATTTTATTATTTTAATTTTATGTGTATGAATGTATTGCCTGCATGCATGTAAGTATACCTGTGTCATGCAATGCCTGTGGAGGTCAGAAGAGGGTGTTGGATCCCCTGGAACTAGAGTTAAAGATGGCTGTTAGCTGCCATGTGGGTGCTGGGAATCAAACCCAGATCCTCTTCGAGAGCAGCCAGTGCTCTTAACCTCTGAGCCATGGCTCCACCCCCTGAGAATTAACTCTTGAAAGTTGCAGAGGGCAGCCCTCTGCACCTGTATCTAAACAGGACCCAGCTGGATACTTTCTCATGTGGTTGTTGATGAGGTCTGAGCCGCATCGTGTCCTGTTACAAAGTGTGGAGGCGAATAACCCTGTGTTTAGCCTTTGGAGAAATCTAGTCCTTCTCCACTCTGGTACAGAAGAATCCTCCGGCCTCTATCAGGTGTTAGCCTGGACCAGGCTTCAGCCCTACCAGCCGCAGTGCATCCCAATGTGAGGGACCTGCAGGGAAGGGAGGGAGGGATCCAGGAGGGACCAGCTCTAGGCGATCAGGGTGATATGGCTCCCAGGATTTAGGAGCCCAAAAAAAGGAAAGACCTCCTCTGTGAAAGAGGCCTGGAAGGTGTAGATGTGCTTGTTTTCGTTGGGGTCAAAGAAGACAACCTCCCCGCTGTCACGGTCCAGGTAGATGCCCACTTTACTCAGAAGGATGGGGAGACTCTCCCGGACATGGCTGCCGGTGATAGGCTCGCATCTGGAGGCTGAGATCCTCAGAGCCCAGAGTTGGTCCTGACCATGCAGCCCAGGAGCCAACTTCGTGGCCACGCCCACCACAAACATCTGGTCCTCAGTCCCCTGGATTTCCACCTCCCAGACCTGGCGGCCAGAGGAGAGGCCCTGGGAGCCCCACACACAGTGGTAAGGGTAGAAGGGTCTGGGTTTTGACTGCTTATTCCCAGCGCTTCCACTGACAAGATTCAAAGACACTTTCTTTAGATCCTGGGACAGGGTGAGGTCTGGGTCAGCTGAGGCCACATTCAGGGTTACAGAGGCTGTAGAGATATAAAGAGAGGGGCAGCCTGGGGTCAAGTTGTCCAGTGCCCAGCTTTCGAGCTTCCTTTGATGCAGCTGGAGGGAGACTTTCTCTTCCAAGTCCCAGCCTAAGTCCCCAGGGAAGTCCTGTCCCTGCCTGTTTGTTCTGAAAAGGGGTTTCATACAACCCAAGCTGGCCTGGAAGTCACTATGAAGCCAAGGATGACCTTGAATTTCTGATCCTTTAGGCTGCAGATCCCAAGGGCTGGAACTGTAGATGAGGGCCACCAGGCCATGCTCCCCACATCAGCCCAATCTCCATTCTCAAGTCCTTAAAGCTAATCCCTGATTTTGCTAGGTGCTGTTCTGTGGGTGCAGAGGGGAGCTCCCCATTGTAGTGGTGAGATCATTTCAGAAAGAGGGCCTGGTCTATGTGCCACCATGGACAATCAGACCTTCTCAGATGAGGACAGCTCTCACCCATTTTCCCTGCTCCCTGGCTCTCATATTGAAAACAAGAGTTGGATGGAGGTGATGGTACATGCCTTTAACCCCAGTACTCTGGAGGCAGAGTCAGGCAGACCTTTGTGAGTTCACAGTCAGCCTTGTCTACATAGTGAGTTCCAGACCAGCTGGGGCTACAGGGAGACCCTGT
>NW_008338413.1:0-4440 GCF_000622305.1 Nannospalax galili | reverse complement strand
GACACACACACACACACACACACACACACACACAGTGTCAAAGTGGAGTCCTTCAAACTCAGAATGAAGCAGAAGTAAGAAAGACACAAAGAATACTCAGAACGTGCTGCCCCGCCCCCAGTGGGTTTGAGTGACAGTTTATCCAGGCTAGGGGAATCCCCCTCAGTCCCCCTCAGAGGCTTGAGCAGAGCTGCTCCCGTCTCTGCTGAAGTCTAGGATGGGCTCATTCTGTCTCCTCACTGTGTCTCATTTCCATCTTGGCTACAGTTCTAATGCTCCCTTGCTGAGTGAGGGGTTTGGAGAGATGGTGGAAGGACTGTGGGGAAGGGCGAGTGCTCGGGTTCATAGGGGTGGGCTAGGGGTGTGACCCACACCAGGCTTACTCTTCTCTGACTCCAGGCCTGACTGAATTTCTACATTGATAAATGCTTAAAGGGAGGAAAAGAGGAGAGGGAACCTGAAGGAGGACAGTGGTAGAGCCTCCCCGCTCCACTAGATGGCACCAGCGTCAAAGCAGTAAGACGCCCAGCTCTGGGCAGGAGCAACAACCACCCTCTGGGTTGTATTCTCTTGTTTTTTGAGGGTGTTCATTGGTAGGCATGGTGGCCCACGCCTGTAATTCCAGGACTTGGGAAGCTGAGTCAGGAGAATTGCCATGAATTAAAGGGCAGTCCAGGCTACACGAGACCCTGTCTCAAACACCAAACAAAAAAAGGTCAGGGAGATGGCTTAGTTGTGCAATCATGAGGACCTGAGCTTCCATCCCCAGCACCCACAATGCTGGGTGTGAAGCTGTCACACCTGTAACCCCAGAGCTGGGCAGGCAGATGACTGGTGGATGGCAGGAGCTCACTGAAAAGACAGTGGAGGAGAAGTGGTGAGCCCGAGGTTCAGTGAGAGACCCTGCCTCAAAAAGTAAGGTGTCAGACTATAGAGGAAGATGCCCAAAGTGGACCTCTGACCTCCATGCCTACACGTATACACACATATACCCATGAACACACATTACACATACACACACAATCATAAACACACACATACACACACATACATACACAAAACAGAGAGAGAAAGATGAAGGGAGGGAGAGAGGGAGGGAGGGAGGAAGGGAGGGGCCACCATCCCCAGGAGAGCACTCACATCCCACACTCCCCTCAACCTGGGCGGTGCTGACTCATCATCACCCAGAGCTGTCAGTTGCACAGTGCACAGGCTCATGGCCCAAGGCCAGCTCCCTCCTCAGGAACCTCAGCCAAGAGACCCTGCTTTACCCCAAGAGCCCTGCTGAAGAGCATCTTGGCCGCTGTCCCCACAGAGGAGGCCCCAGAGGAGGGGAAACAGAGTGGGGCTGGGCAGGGGGGACCCAGTTTGGTTGATCTGTTGCCATTTGAGGCAAAAGGAGAGGAGGAGAGAGAGGTCAGTGGGACAGGAGGGGGAGGGGAAGCAGCAGGGGCACCTGCACAGACTGGTCCACTGACAGGAAATGGCACTTCCCAGGGAGGTGGAGTCTGGGAAGCAGAGGAGCTGGATGAGAAGCTGCCCCAACTCCATAGCTACGCATTTCCAGGACATAAAGTATGAAAGATTCCACAGCCCTCCTGCCATCCCTCCTGTGGCTGGTCTCCAGCCCCTCCTTCTGGTCTTTTCTGCCTCCTGTCCATCTCCAGTGTGAGCTGAGAGCAGCCATTCACGCAGGGGTCCTGCACGTTAGGGAGCACTTCCTGAGGTCTAGTCTCCACCTTTCCCTGCCCTGTCAGTGCTGGGGATGGACAGAACATAGTGACCTGCTGTGGTGGTTTGAATGAAAATGAACCCCATAGGCTCCAAGTATTTGGATACTTTGTCCCCCAGATGGTGGCACTGTTTTGGGAGGTCTTAGAAGGTGTGGCTATCCTGGAGGAAGCACATCACTGGGGGTGGGCTTAGAGAGTCTTAAGCCTTGCCAGATCTCCAGTTGCTCTCTTGCTTCCTATGCCTGCTTGAAGATGTGAGAGCTTAGCTTCAGCTCCTCCTTCAGTCACCTCTGCCACCATGCCTCCCCTCCATGATGGACTCTTGGCCCTTTGGAACCTTAAACTAAATAAACTCTTCCTTTAACGAGTTCCCTTGGTCATGGTGTTTCTATCAGAGCAACAGAAAAGTAACTAAGACATGATGAAAATTTTCATAAGTATGATTTTTAAGGAAAATAATTGATAAATTTGGTACCCTTATCTATTTTGTAAGGCAAAGAAAAATGTAAGTTTAAAATAAACTTAAACATGCAAGGAAAATATTTAACTTTACACTACAGTTAGTTTTCTCTTCCTAATGTCAGATCTCCAGTTGCTCTCTTGCTTCCTGTGCCTGCGTGATGATGTGAAAGCTTAGCTTCTGCTGCTCCTGGTCCAGCCACCTCCAGCCACCAGCCTCCCTGCCATGACGGACTGTAATTCCCCTGGAACCATAAGCTCAAATAAACTCTTCCTTCTTTAAGTTGCTCAGGTCAGTGTTTCTGTCACAGCAACAGAAAAGTGACTAATACCCCTGCAGACCCCGAGTCCCCTCACTTCTCTGCAGACCTCAGGTCCTTTCACTTCCCTCAGGAACACAAATGTGCCAGGCCATATAGAAGAAAGACCACAAAGCACTTTTTCTCCTAAGCAGGCACCTTATTAATTGGAGAAAGAAAAACGTTGATACCCAGACACTAAAAATTAGAAGCAAGCAGCAGGCCACTGTCCATAATGTTGGTAAGAGGGCACAGGTGGAGCTCATCCCGCACCCACTGGGAAGTCTAGAAACCTCTCTGGAGTTTCCTTACTGGCCTATTTATGGAGGGACCTGTGGTGTTAAACCCTCCAAAGGGCACTAGCCATGAACTCAGGTACCCTCCTCTCAATTTTCTGTAAGACCTGGAGGGATGGATGTCCTGACCTGCCTGCTCCAGAAGACATGAGCTGCCTTCTGCCTTTTAGAGAAATGAGTTAGTTTTTTGGTTTCTTTTGAAACAGGGTCTGGCTGACCTAGAACTCACTATATGCACAATGCTGGCCTCAAACACGTGGCAATCCTGCCCTGGCACCATTCCTGGCGGAATAAATCTATTCTGATCCTGTATCACTCACCGAATAATCGCACAACCAGAGGGACGTCCCTCTCCATCCCAGAGTGCCAGGGGCCTCACTATGAGATGGTGACAGCACCCCTACCTTGAGGAGAGTTGTGGGGTTCTGACACTGGGTGTGAGTGCTCAGCACATTGGAGACCCTTAGGCAATAGCACTTCTGGTGTGACCACCAGGGGGCAGCACCACAGTGGCCCTGGCAGGGCTTTCACCCTAAGGACTCTGATAACAGAATCATTTCTGATGACATCATCACAGCTGTTATGACAGCAAGTCCCCAGGCCTCAGCTCTGCCAAGGTCGCTGGGCCCAGTTAGTCTGCAGAGACTAGACTGAGCTCCTCCTGGGCCTTGTGCAATGAAGAAGCAATTTTGTCGATTTCTATTCATTTTAGCATTTAAAATTGAGGAGTGTCATAATGTTATGATTTCCAAAGTTTAAAATAATAAAGCCTATCCTACAGCCCATTCTTCACACACTGATCCCTCCCCTCCCCTTAGGGGCCTAATCTCCCTCTGCATGTCTCCCTGTCCCCACACAGCAGGAGGCGGAACAGGGACTCACCATTCTCCATGTCCTCTTCCTTCCTGCTGTCCAGGGGTCTGTTTTCATCTTCCTTCCCATCCGCACAGAAGTTTTCTAGAGGTAGAGAAGGAAGGAAAAGGAGAGAGTTCACAGAGGTTAACTGAGGATCCAGCACCACATAGTGAGGCCCTGATTTCAGATGCTGGAGAAGTAGAGGCTGGAATTTCATGTTCTCAGTGGACCAAGAAGTGTCCAAACGGAAAGCCGCCCTGGGCTGCCCCACAGTCCCTCTCCTGTGCAGCTCCATCCAGAAGAAATGCAGTAGGAGCCACAGATGTGAATGTCTTTTAAATTTTCGAGGGATCATTTTGAAAAGTACAAGAAGAGCTGAACACAATGGCATCAGGAGGCTGGGGCAGGAGGATGACACGTTTTAGGTCAGTCCACACTGCACAGTAAGTTCCAGGTCAATAGGAACTATGAACTACACACAGGGACATTCGAAGAAGAAGAAGTAAAAGAAGGAGGATGAGGAGGAGGAGAATGAGGAGGAGAATGAGAAGAGGAGAAAGAGGAGGGGGGGAGGAGGAAGAAAAGAAAAGGAAGGAAATAGGATTAGATTTATTGTAGTTGTTTTTGTTCTTTGAGACATGGCCTCACTACGGATCACTGACTCCCCTGGAGCTCACTATATATACCAGGCTAGCCTCAAACTCATAGTGATCCACCTGACATTTGAGGAAGAAGGAAAAGAAAACAGAGAGGTCAGTGGGACAGCAGGGACAGGGAGGCTAAGCAGCAGGAGCATCT
>NW_008338412.1:0-664 GCF_000622305.1 Nannospalax galili | reverse complement strand
AGCCACAAGCACTCTGCCTACTGACAAGCACTCTACCCACTGAGCTACAAGGTCTCTATCCCCTGAGACACAAGCACTCTAACCAATGAGTTACGAGCACTTTACCCACTGAGCTATAAGCACTCTAACCACTGAGCCACAAGCACTCTGCCCACTGAGCCACAAGCACTCTACGAACTGATCCACGAGCACTCTCCCCACTGAACCACAAGCACTCTACCCACTGAGTTACGAGCACTCTATCCACTGAGCTACGAGCACTATGTACTGAGCTACAGGCACTGAACCCACTGAGCTACAAGCACCCTCTCCAATGTGCCAAAAGCACTATGTACTGAGCTGCAAGCACTCTATCCACTGAGCCACAAGCTCTCTGCCCACTGAGCCACAAGCACTCTACCCAGTGAGCCACAAGCACTCTGCCCACTGAGCTACAAGCACTCTATTCACTTAGCCACAAGCACTCTACCCACTGAGCCACAAGCACTGTGCTCACTGAGCCACAAGCACTCTACCCACTGAGCTACAAGCACTCTGCACACTGAGCTACAAGCACTCTACCCACTGAGCTACAAGCACTCTACCCACTGAGCCACTCTCTAGCCACTGAGCAACAAGCACTCTCTCCAGTGAGCTACAAGCACACTCCTCACTGAGTCACAAG
>NW_008338411.1:0-2712 GCF_000622305.1 Nannospalax galili | reverse complement strand
CACAATGAATCATTGTAATGTCACAATGGTGCATTGTTATGGCACAATGAGTATTGTGATAACACAATGGAACATTGAGAAGCCATATTGTAACATTGTGAAGGCACAGGAGAGCAATATAATGGCCCATGGGTCCATAGTGCTGGCATATTTGAGCATTTTGATGTTACGCTGGAGCATTGAGATGTCACATTGTAGCATTGTGATGTCACATTAGGGGATTCTGAGGGGACATTGAGCACCATGTTTGCATATTGAGCATAGTGATGAAACAATGGATGTATGTTATAACACATTGATGCATTGTGATAGTACAATGAGCATTGTGATGGCACAATGGCATATTGTGCAGTCATAAGGTTACATTGTGATGGCATATTGGAGCAATATAATGGCTCATGTGGCCATAGTGTTGGCACATTTATCATGTGATGTCATTTTTGAAAATCGTGATGTGACATTTGAGCACTGTGGTGTCAATTTGTGGTATTGTGATGTCACACTGTAGCATTATGATATTACATTTGGGGTTTCTGAGGGGACATTGAGCACCGCGTTTGCACATTGAGCATGGTGACGACACAATGAATCATTGTAATGACACAATGGTGCATTTTGCTGGCACAATGAGCATTGTGATGGCACAATGGAAGCTTGAGAAATCATATTATAACATTGTGATGGCACACTGGAGCAATATAATGGCCAAGGGGCCATAGTGCTGGTGTACTGGAGAATTGTGATGTCACGTTGGAGCACTGTGATGTCACATTGTACCACTGTGATATCACTTTAGTGTATTTTTGAAGCGAGATTGAGCAATGTGTTTACATGCTGAGTATGGTGAAGACCCAATGGATCATAGTAATTACACAATGGCTCATTGTGATGGCACAGTGAGCATTGTGATTGCATGATGGAACATTGTGCAGTTATATTGTACAATTGTGGTGACACAGTGAAGCAATACAATGGCACATGGGGCAATAGTGTGAGCACATTGGAGCATAATGATGGCACATGAAACATTGCAATACCAAATAGGAGTATTTTGATGACTCATTGGGGCATTATATTTGCACACTGAGCATTAAGAATACACATTAGGGCCCTTGTGAGGGCACATTTAGCATTGTGATGTCACATTTAGCATTGTCGTGCCACATTGGAGAATTGTGAGGAGACACTGGAGCATTGTGATGCCACATTGGGGAATGATGCGGGGACATTGAGCACCGTGTTTGCATATTGAGCATGGTGGGACAGAATGGATCATTGTAATGTCAAAATGATGCATTGTGATGGAAAAATGGAACATTGTGAAGTCATATCATTGTGATGGCACATTGGAGCAGTATAAATTGTTGGCATATTGGAGCAATATACTAGCACATGGACCTATGGTGTTGGCAGAATAAAGCATTGTGATATCATATTGCAACATTGTGATGACAAAGCCTAGCAATATAATGCACGTGGTGTGAGAATTCTGGACATTGCAGCATTGTGATGTCACAATGGAGTATTGTGACGTCACAATGGAACACTGATAAGTCATATTTCAGATTGTGATGGGACATTGTAGGAATATAACGGGACATGAGATGACAGTGTTGGCTCATTGGAGCATATGATGACATAATGGAGCTTTGTAATTTCATATTGGAAGATTGTGAATCATATTGTAACATAGTGAGGACACCAAGGAGCACTGTGATGTAACAGTGGAACATGGTGAAGTCATATTGTAACATTTTGATGGAACATTGGAGCAAAATAATGGCACATTGGGTTATTGTGTTGGCACATTGAGCATTGTGATGTCACATTGCAGCATTGTGATTTCACAATGGAACATTATGAAGTCATATTGTACCATTGTGAGGTCACATTGGGGGAGTGTGATGGGACATTGAGCACTATGTTCCCATATTGAGCATAATGACGACAAGATGGATCATTGTAATGACTCAAATGTGCATAGTGAGGGCACAATGAGCATTGTAATGTCACAATGGAAGATTGTGAATTCATATTGTGTCATTGTCTTGGCAAATTTGGGTATTGTGGTGTCTCATTGGAGAATTGTGTTGTCAACAATAAGCATTGTGATGGCACAATGGAATACTGTGAAGTCATATCGTAAACATTGTGATGGCACATGGAGCAATATCTTGACACATGGGGCCTATTCTTAGCACATTGGAGCATTGTGATGTCACATTGGGGAATTGTGATTTCACATGGGGCCATAGTGTTGGCACATTTGATCATTGTGATGTCACCCTGACGCATTTTGATGACACATTGGAGCCTAGATGTAACATTGGGGGATTGTGAGGGGGACATTGAGCACCGTGTTTGCATACTGAGCATGGTGACGACACAATGGATCATTGTAATAACACAGTGGCGATTTATGATGGCAGAAAGATCATTGTGAGGGCAAAATGGAATATTGGGAATTCATACTGTAACATTGTGATAGCACTCTAGAGCAATATTATTGCACATGGGGCCTTAATGTTGGCACATTGGAGCATTGTGATGTCACATTGGAGCTTGGTGATGACACATTAAAGCATTGTGACATCACATTGGTGGATTGTGAGGGGATATTGCACTCCGTGTTTCCTTATTGAGTATGGTAATGACACAAAAGATCATTGTAATGAAAGAATGGTGCATTGTGATGGCACAATGAGCATTGTG
>NW_008338410.1:0-726 GCF_000622305.1 Nannospalax galili | reverse complement strand
ACAAGGATCTGTAACTCCAGTTCCAGGGGATCTGATACCCTATTCTTACCCTGACAGTGATGAACACACATCCAGGCAGACAGGACACCCATACATATAAAATTTTTTAAAAAAATTAAGTTGATGATGCTCTGCAGGGTGAGCTTCTCTAATCATACTGTGTCTGTCCCCTTGCTTTGGGATCATCTGATGTCCCTTCCACTGCCCCAGGACCAGCCTCCCCTTCTGGGTACTAGGAGCCTAGACCTTTCAAGACTGCCTGAGCGTTCCTGACTCAGTCTCTGCAGGGTTAGCTCCTAAATCACACTGTGTCTATCCCGCTGCCTTGGGACTTCCACTCCGCCAGGGCTAGGCTTCCCTGCCAACTAGTAGGGACCAGCACGTCCATCTTCCATTCCTCTCCTTGGACCTTGGCACTCTCCACCTGAGGTTTCTGAACTTTCCTAACTAGCTAGAGCCACTTTGCCCTCCTGGAGAGCCCCTGAGTAACCTGGCTGGGGCCATCTGGTACCTCCAGATTAATACAGTTATTCATACCTGTATTCCTTACTTTTCTGTTGCTGTAATAGAAACACCATGACCAAGGGAACTTATAAAAGGAAGAGTTTATTTAGATTATAGTTTAAAGGGGCAAGAGTCCATCATGGCGGGGAGGCATGGCAGCAGAGGTGGCTAGAGTAGGAGCAGAAGCTAAGCAAGCACATCTTCAAGTAGGCACAAGAAGCC
>NW_008338409.1:4102-4305 GCF_000622305.1 Nannospalax galili | reverse complement strand
GAAGTAAAGATGGCTATGAAACATCTTAAAACATGTTCAACATCACTAATATTTAGGGAAATGCAAATTAAAACCACTTAAAGATTTTATCTTACCCCAGTCAGAGTGCTAAGATCAAGAAAGCAAATGATACCAAATGTTGGAGAGGATGTGGGGAAAGGGGAACACTCATCCACTGCTGGTGGGGCTGCAAACTTGTTCAA
>NW_008338409.1:3637-3945 GCF_000622305.1 Nannospalax galili | reverse complement strand
TAAGAGATGGAAGAAACCTAAGTGTCCCTCAACTGACAAATGGAGAATGACAATGTGATTCATTTATACGGTGGAGATTTACTCAGTGGTAAAGAAAGATGAAATAATGAAATTTGCAGGTAAGTGGATGGAACTAGAAACTGCTATACTACGTGAAGTAACAGACTCAGAAAAAAATCGACATATGTTTTTCCTTATATGTGGATATAAAAAACCAGACCCTGATAAATGAGTATTTAACCAGACATAACTACAGGAAACAGGACAATGGAAAGGAAACAGGGAGGTAAAGGATAAGAAAAAAACCT
>NW_008338409.1:2802-3270 GCF_000622305.1 Nannospalax galili | reverse complement strand
TCTTTCCCCAAGATTTAACTACATGACACACAGTAATTAAAAGTACCAGACTGGTGGAACTAACCTTCTTGGATGTTTAACAGACATACTTTGAGGCCTATAATAATTTGGTCAGGCGGACATAAAGGAATATTTTTTGTTCCTTGACCTCCTAGGTCGACTAGCTCCAGGGAACTATGAGCATCTCTCAAAATGTCCTATAATGGTGGTGGGTCACCTCTTCTCTTTATCAAGGAGGCTGAGGTGACCCCACCCTAAGGACTTGAACCAGTGTCCAGTCTACAAAGAGGAGGGTCAACACAGAGGAATCACTTCCTCCATGCTTCCAAGCGAAGTCTACCATGGTCAAGCAGGACCTTTGACTTATCTTCACATAGGTGGAACTGGCAAAAGAAAGGAGCCAGGGGCTCCTCCCAAGCCCATGTGACCCCTGAGGAACAGATCCTCAAACGACCTTAAGAGTAAAAA
>NW_008338409.1:2266-2765 GCF_000622305.1 Nannospalax galili | reverse complement strand
CTTAAACACCCAAAAGGAAAGTATAACCAAAGATTAAAGGGGCCAATATAATTTCTTAAGAGTCCATATGCATAGCTAAAGGCTACATAACAAGCAACAATGCCAGATAGGAGATACTTCTTTTGAGTTTTTGGCCAGGGTGACCAAAGCGACTCCCAAATAGTAATCCAGCATGGAACTGGGAAATGAACAGCAGACCCTAATCTTATCTAAAGGAGTATTGACAACTGATTGCTTCTAGAAGAGGAACAGCTGACCCTCCTAAAACAGAGACCTCTAGATATGCTGACTAGATTCACCATAAGGGCAAGTAATGGGGAATGGCTGGGGGTGCTGACAGCACAGCAGAGAATAGCAAGGATATCAGAGTATAAGGGCTCTAGTGGTCTAGTGGGGGAAGGGAGGCTATGGGAGGGTGCCATCTGGGAAGTCTGTGTATATTTGAATAAGATGGTTTGGGATGTTCTGTGTGATATACACACACAGAAAAAAAATCAAT
>NW_008338409.1:0-1859 GCF_000622305.1 Nannospalax galili | reverse complement strand
TTTAAAAAAGATCTCAAAGCATAAAAATTTGCTCCTTAATAATTAATAGATGTGAAAAACGTTACCATTGAAATCTACCTGATGACTTTATATCCATGCTCAGATGCCAAGGAGCTCAGAAAGTAACTGTGACTAGTAATCATCTGATATATAGAGATTAGAAACGCATGTGCATTTTAGTGTCAATTGCATTAATATGAAATTGTCTGTATGAAACTGTATATTTTAATAATGAAATTGAGATCTTTTTTAAAGGTCAAAACCTCATTTCATTTTATGTCTTATAGGTTTTATTCTGAGTACAACATTGTATAAATGTAATAATTCAACTGTAAACCTAAAAATTTACAGCCAATTTTGAAAGAGATGCATCCTAGCTCAGAAAATTGTTATTGAATATGCCAATGCTGATGTAATGAAATGCTTCTTCTCAGTATGTTGTTATTAAATAAATAATTTAAAAAATCTTTGTCCTATTTTGATACTGAGGTAATCCCGACTTCAAAAATGATTTGGAAATGTTCCTTTCTTTTCTCTTTTTGTAATCATTTGAGGATAAGTAGTTTTCTCTGGGGATCTGGTAAAAGTCTGTGGTGTATCTGTGTTGTCCTGAGCGTTTATTTCTGAGATATTTCTAACTGCTGCTTCTATCTCACTGGCTTTTATGGGTATATTTAAGTTGTTTCCTTCCTAATTTAATTTTGGTAGATCACACATATCTAAAGATTAATCCAGTTCTTTTTAATTTTCCAGTTTATTGGAATATACTTTTAAAAATCTGCCTTATGATTCTCTGACTCGCCTCAGCATTTCCCATAATGTTTCCTTTTTCATCTATGACATCAATAATTTTGTCCTAGATTTCTTATGATTGATTTGGCTGAGGTTTGTCAATCTTGCTAATGTTTTCAAAGAAAAAAACCCTTGTTTCATTGATTTTATTTATTTAAAAATCAAGATCCTCATTTCAGTCCCAAATTTGTTTATTTTTTCCCAGCTATTGTTTTTGTTTGCTTATTGTTATTAGTTTTCCAAGGCCTTCAGGTGCACATTAAATCATTAGTATGTGTTCTAACTACATGTTGAACGTTGGAACACAGTGGTACGAGTTTTTCTCTGGGTACTGCCATCACTTTCCTCCGTCCACATATGTTTATTTTGTAATGTCTTCTTGGTGGCTTCTCTTCTTTAACCAATATTGACTGTGCTTCCCTATCTTCTTTAACAAGTTATAGTTTGAGGTTCATTTTGTCTGATATTAGAACATCTGTGCTGGATTATGTACTAGTTCCATTTGCTTGGAATATTCTTTTTTCCATTCTTACCTTAAGGTAGTGCCTGCCCTTGAAGGTGAGATGGGTTTCTTGCAGACAGCAAAGAGATGGATTTTGGTTTTTCTGTTTTTTGTTTTTGTTAGTGTGTATGCGTATGTTGCCCACATGTAGGTTTATTATTATTAAAGAATGGAGACCATTATTATTGACCAAACTTTATAATGTCTGATACCGTGTTTTGTCCCCTTAGGTGTGTTTTTGTTAATTGTTTTGGAATTATTTATTTATTCCTTGTGCCCTTTTTGGTGTGTTTAATTTTTCTCTTCATATCATAGTATTCCTTCTCCTATCCTCTGTAGAGCTGGCTTAGAGGACCTAAATGCCCTAATTTAAAAAAAATATGGAATCATTTTCTTTCTTCTTAGATTAAAACTGATATTTTTGCTGGCTATAATAGTCTGAGCTGGCCTCTGTGTTCTTTGATGACTTTTAGGACAACAGCCCAAGTCCTTCTTGCTTCCATAATATCCATTAAAAAAATCAACTGTGATTCTGATGGGACTGCCGCTGTATGCTACCTGATCT
>NW_008338408.1:5621-6330 GCF_000622305.1 Nannospalax galili | reverse complement strand
GCAAGAAGTATTGTGTTTTCTGCCAGAAAGCATGAACTTAGATACAGATGGCACACATATTTTTCTTAAGCAAGCTGAGGGACATTGATGGCAAGTGCCTTTTGGATAAGGATCGTGGTTAAATGCAAAATGCTTCCGTTCATTCTTTTTCTCTGTAGTAAAAACATTGCTAGAAGTACCGTTCGTTCTACAGGAAGAAAGCACTTAGATTCACAAGTGACACATATTTTTCTAATGCAATCTGACTGACATTGATGGCAAGTTCCATTTGCATTCAGTTCATAAGGAACATGATAAAACAAAATGCTTCTGTTCAGTCCTTTTCACTGTAGTAACTACATAGCTACAAGTGCTGTTCTTTCTTCAGTAATCAAGCATTTAGATGCAAAATCCACACATATTTTTCTAAAGCAACGTGACTTCCATTGATGACAATACCCTTTTGCATACAATACATGAGGAATGTGGTTAAATGTAAAATGCTACTCTTCATTCATTTTCACTACAGTAAATATTGCAAGAAGTGCTCTTTTTTTCCACAAGAAGTAAGCACTTAGAAACAGAAGCAACACATATTTTTCTAAAGCAACCTCAATGACATTGATTACTGAACCCTTTTAGATACAATTCATAAGGAACGTGGTCAAATGGAAAATGCTACTCTTCATTCGTTTTTACTATAGCAAGTACATTTCACTATAGGAAACCC
>NW_008338408.1:2901-3675 GCF_000622305.1 Nannospalax galili | reverse complement strand
AACTTGAGTGACATTGATGTCAAGTTCCTTTTTCATTCAGTTCATAAGGAAAGTGGTTAATTGCAAAATGCTTCTGATCTGTCATTTTTACTGTAGTAGATACCCTTCATGAAGCACTCTGTTATCTGCAGGAATGCAGGAACTTAGATACATATGAGACACATATTTCTCTTACAATACCTGACTGACATTGATGGCTAAACCCTTTTGCATTCAATTCATAAGGAATGTGGTAAAACACAAAATGCTTCTTTTTAGGCCTTTTCACTGTAGTAACTACATAGCTCCAAGTGCTGTTCTTTCTTCAGTAAACAATCACTTAGATACATAGTCCACACATATTTTTCTGAAGCAACGTGGCTGCCATTGATGACAAGACCCTTTTGCATACAATATATAAGGAACGTGGTTAAATGTAAAATGCTACTCTTCATTGGTTCTCACTACAGTGAATACTTGGCAAGAAGTCCTCTCTTTTCCACAGGAAAGCATGCACTTAAATTCAGAAGGGAGACATATTATTCTAAAGCTTCAAGACTGACATTGATGGCAAGTCACATTTATATACTACTCATTAGGAACTTGGTTAAACGCAAAATGCTTTTTTTCATTCGTTTTCACTGTATTAAGTGAAAGAAGTCCATTTCTTTCTAAAGAAATTAAGCACTTAAACTCACAAGTGACACATATTTATCTTCAGCTACCTGAATGACATTGATGGCAAGTCACTTTTTCATTCAATTCATAAGGAACGTGGTTAAATGCAAAATGCTT
>NW_008338408.1:0-1106 GCF_000622305.1 Nannospalax galili | reverse complement strand
AGCAACATGCAACATGACTGACAGTGATGGCAAGTCCCTTTTGCATGCAATTCATAAGAAACCTGGTTAAATGCAAAATGCTACCCTTCATTCGTTTTCACTACAGTAAATACTTTCCAAAAATTACTCCACAGGAACCTGGAAAGCATGCACTTAGATTCACAAGCAACAAATATTTTCCTTAACCTACCTGACTGATATTCATGGCAAGTCCTTTTTACATAAGTTAAATGCAAAATGCTTCTCTTCCTTCGTTTTCACTGTAGTAAATACTTTGCTAGAAGTACTGTTCTGTCTCCAGTAAGCAAACACTTAGATATAAAATACACACATATTTTTCTAAAGCACCTTGAGTTACATTGATGGCAAGTCTCTTTTGCTTACAATACAAAAGGAACGTGCTTAAATGTAAAATGCTACGCTTCATTCGTTCTCATTACAGTAAATACTTGGTAAGAAGTACCCTCTTTTCCACAAGAAAGTACGCACTTAGATACAGAAGGGACACATATTTTTCTAAAGCTACCTGACTGACATTGATGGCAAGTCACATTTACATAAAACTCATTAGGAACTTGGTTAAACGCAAAATGGTTCTGTTCATTCACTCATTGTATTAAATACATTGCTAGATTTCCAGTTCTTCCTACAGAAAGCAAGCACTTAGACTCACACACGACACATATTTTTCTTAAGCTACCTGACTAACATTGATGGCAAGTCACTTTTGTATTCAATTCATAAGGAACGTGGTTAAATGCAAAATTCTTCTGTTCTTTCCTTTTCACTGTAGTAAATACATTGCTAGAAGTACTGCTATGTCTACAGTATGCAAGCACTTAGATACAAAATCCACAGACATTTACTAAAGCAACGTGACTGCCACTGATAGCAAGTCCTTTTTGCACACAACTCATTAGGAACTTGGATAAACATGAAATCCTTCTGTTCATTTGTTTTCAGTGCAGTAAATAACTTGCTAGAAGTACTGTTCTTTCTAATGTAAGCAAGAACTTAGATACAAAATACACACATGTTTTTCTTAAGCATCCTGGCACTGATGGCAAGTCCTTTCACAGACAACTCATTAGGAACTTGGATAAATG
>NW_008338407.1:0-465 GCF_000622305.1 Nannospalax galili | reverse complement strand
ATCTCCTATCTGGCATTGTTGCATATTATGTAGCTTTTAGCTATACATATGAACACTTATGTATAACCTTTTTGGTGTTTAAGGCCATACACTTGACCAGATAAGCCAATTTGTTTTTACTCTTAAAGTCCTTTGATGATCTGTTCCTCGGGGGTCACATGGGCTTGGGAGGAGCCCCTGGCTCCTTTATTTTACCACTTCCACCTATTTTACCAGGTCCTGCTCCACCACGACTGGCTTCACTTGGAAGCATGGAGGAAATGATTCCTCTGTGTTGAGCCTCCTCTTGTAGACTGGACATTGGTTCAAGTCCATCTCGTAGAGCCTCCTCAGCCTCCTTGATCAAGAGGACAGGTGACCCACCATAATTACAGGACATTTTGAGAGATGCTCATAGTCCCCTGGAGCTAGTCTACCTAGGAGGGCAAGGAGCAAAAATTGTCCTTTATTTCCCTCTGACCAAAT
>NW_008338406.1:0-476 GCF_000622305.1 Nannospalax galili | reverse complement strand
GTGGATGGTAGTGGTTGCTGGATGGACAAGAACGCTTGTGGGGAGGAGCCCGGATGCACCTGCCCTCACAGCCGAGAGCTCAGACTTCCACGCTCAGGTCATTGGTGGGTCCATTTCGGGGGAATGGAGGTTTATATCACTAAGACAAAAATGTGTCAGCTAGGATGTGCAACTTCCCACCAAACTACAGCTGTGCTTTAATTTATTTTTAACTTTATAAGTTTTGCTGCTGCATGGATATAAGAGTACTCTTGTGTTATGCAATGCCCATGGAGATGAGAAGAGGGCATTGTACCCCCTGAAACTGGAATTATGGACGGTTCTGAGCTGCCATGTGGATGCCAGAACCAAACTCCGGTCCCTTGCTGCAAGAGCAGCCAGTGCTCTTAAATGCTGAGCCATCTCTCCAGCCCCTCACACACCCATGTTTAATGGCAACAACTGTAAATTGAGTGCATTGAACCATAATATCAAAG
>NW_008338405.1:2412-3004 GCF_000622305.1 Nannospalax galili | reverse complement strand
ACATGGTATACTTACAAACATTCAGGCAAAACACTCATGCACATAAAAAATTAAAATAAAAAAAAAAAAGATTTCAGGTTAATTCACTGGTTTTCTTAAACTAGAAGGAAAAACTTCCAAGTACAATCTAAATGTAAGAGGTCTTAGTTTTACCCAGTATCCCTCCTGTACCTTTGATAGGGCAGCTGAAAGGTCTTATTGATATCATCAATCTTAGCAGCAATACTGGGCTAAGGGAAAGCTAAGCCTCAGTCCTACACCACCGCACCCATGGGACCAGCCTGCAGCAGGGTCCTTCCCAGCAAATACTTGTTTTTCTAATGTGCCCTTTTATACACCAGGGCAGTACTAAAAATTCATGAGAAACAAACCATTTGGGATTCTAGGAATTGAACTCAGAGTACTACTCATGGCTAGGCAAGTTCTCTACCACTGAACTTCAGCTCTGTTTCTTTTTAAATTATTATTTTGAGACAAGCTGGGTCTTACTAAGTTGACCAGGCTGGCCTTGAAACTTGTGAACTTTCCATTTCAGCCTCCAGAGTAGCTGGGATTACAGACATGTTCATGGCTAAGAGAAATAATGTGACCT
>NW_008338405.1:0-625 GCF_000622305.1 Nannospalax galili | reverse complement strand
TCCATAATATATTATATAATATATATTAAAATAAACATATAGAGTAAATTTCCTACAAATGCCAGAAAAATCACTTTGAATTGCTTAAATAATATTTTAAAATGTTAGGTGCTGCTGATTAGAAGTCTGTTACTCATTTAGAAATTGTGTGTGTGTGTGTGTGTGTGTGTGTCTTCTATTGCTAAATATTACCCAGACCTAGAAGACATATCTGCTGCACTGGTAGTAAAAAAGTGTGTGCTTGAAAAGTTTTCTTCAAACTTGTGTGCGTGTAAGAAACACTTTACGAGGCTTTAGGAAGCCAGGTGTAGTAGCACATGCCTTTAGTCCCAGCACTTGGGAGGCAGAGGCAGATGGACCTCTGTGAGTTCAAGACTAGCCTTGTTTCCATAGGGAATCCAGGTCAGCTGTGGCTACAGAGAGACGCTGTCTCAAAGACCAAAAAAAAAAGGGGGGGGGGTTATGAGAGTGGAATCTCAGAAAAATAAACTTTATACCTCCTTCTGGTGGAGGTAATGCTATGCACAGTTAGTAGAAGACAAAGTCCTATATCATTTTTTAAAAAACATTTCACTTATTTTTATTTTATGTGTGTCAATGTATTGCCTGCATGTATGTAAGTGCA
>NW_008338404.1:0-235 GCF_000622305.1 Nannospalax galili | reverse complement strand
CCTCAGCAGACCCACCCTCCCCACCCTTGCCTGAGGAAACTAATCCCATTGGGGATGCTAATCCCATTCAACAAGCTGATGTCCCTCAGGGCCCAGTTGTTGTTGCCTCCAGACCTATTACCAGACTCAAAGCTAAGCAGGCCCCTAGAGGAGAGATAGAAAGTGTGGTCCATGAGGCAGTACCCTACACCACTAAAGAACTTAGTGAATTTGCTAATTCTTTCAAGCAGAAGTC
>NW_008338403.1:0-307 GCF_000622305.1 Nannospalax galili | reverse complement strand
AGAAGAAAGCACAAGCACTCTGCTTCTCGACTGCCAGTGCAGTGTGACCAGCGGGCTTGCCGGCCCTGCCGACG
Organism: Nannospalax galili; assembly: GCF_000622305.1. Lineage (NCBI taxonomy): Eukaryota > Metazoa > Chordata > Mammalia > Rodentia > Spalacidae > Nannospalax > Nannospalax galili. Next base: position 233 of record NW_008338403.1, on the reverse strand, counting down.
CTCCTCCACCAACATGATATATATCTTCTTGGAATATAACTTTCCTCCCTTGATTCTTGTCATGTATTTAGGCACAGCAACCAGACAGGTAGCTAACACGCTCTCCATTCAGTGATCAAGCTCCTGGTGGGAGCTCACCCAGCACTTCCAGGCGTGCAGGGCAAAGTGAAAGCTACAAGAGAAAGGGAGGAGAAACATGCGCATTTCTTCCAGGCTGGTGACATCAACTGTGA
>NW_008338402.1:0-430 GCF_000622305.1 Nannospalax galili | reverse complement strand
GGCATAATAATCAAAATCAGGAAATCTAACACTGATACAATTCTATCATCTTATTCACAGTCTGGTTTAGTCAAAAGTCAATTATCCAAGTAATGTCCTGCATAGCTAATGTTTCTTGGCCCAATGACACTGCATCACATTTAGTTCTCATGGGAATTAGATCTTCTCTAACCTGTAATAGCTCCTCCGCATTTTGATTTACTAGTCTTGACATTATCAAGTAATAGGGCTCATTATTTTCTAGATTGCCTATAAATATGAATTTGCCTGATTTTCTTCATAGTTAGATTTAGGATGTGTATTTTCTACACAGATAACACAAAAGTCATATTATGTCTTTCTCAGTGTACTGTATCTTGTTGATGATGATATAAATGGCATTGTCTTTTAAAATTTCATTTCAAAATTGTTTATTTAAGGTATATAAAGT
>NW_008338401.1:279846-286665 GCF_000622305.1 Nannospalax galili | reverse complement strand
AAGATTTCCCAGGGAGTGGATTGAGTAGCTTGGTTGTACTGGATGCAGAGGTTCAGGGAGAGGCAAGTCAAGATTTCCCAGGGAGTGGATTGAGTAGCTTGGTTGTACTGGATGCAGAGGGTCAGGGAGAGGCAAGGTAAGCTTCGGAGCCCCAGAAAGAGGCTGTTAGCCCCAGAAAGAGGCTGGCGGGTGTTGCAAGACCAGGGAAGCAGAGAGAGGTGAGGGCTGGGCCGGCTCCAGAAGCAGTACTCCTGGGGCCCAAGGAAGGCATCAAGCCGGTTGGGATGAACAGGTTCAGGAATAAGCACTGGCTCCCCAGGTGTCTTTGGGTGTTGCAGGACCAGGGAAGCAGAGAGAGGTGAGGGCGGGGCCGGGCCCAGAGGCAGTACTCCTGGGGCCCAAGGAAGGCATCAAGCCGATTGGGAGACTAAGAATGGCACAGGGCCCAAGCTAGGAGTAGAGAACAGCGGGGCAGATAGAAGGGTGATTGTGGCTGGCAGAGTTAAGGCGCGGAGGGCTGCAGGGGAGACTTACCCCAAGAGAGGCCGACTAAGAATGGCACAGGGCCCAAGCTAGGAGTAGAGAACAGCAGGGGAGATAGAAGGGTGAGCATGGCTGGCGGAGTCAAGGTGCGGAGGGCTGCAGGGTAGACTTACCCCAAGAGAGGCCTGAGGGCAGGAGAGCGGGCCAGGAGAGTTCGGATGACTGCGCTTTTTATGATGATATGCTCCACAATAACTGGGGACTATCAGGGAAAGGACAACACCTTGCCTAACACTCCCAATCCTAACAGCCACTGCCCACCAGGGATCAACTCCAATCTTGGCCACCGAGCTGATCCCCATCACCTGGCTCTCTAATGATACCATGTGGGTGCACCAGGGTCCTATAATAGAACTGAAATTATCTGCCCTCAAAAATTTGGTAGCTGAACAATTGAGGCTTGGCCACATCGTGCCCCCTCTCACTAAACATGTAACCCCAATATTTGTTATTAAAAAGAAATCAGGGAAATACAGACTCCTCCAATATCTTAGAGCAGTCAATTTCCAGATGGAAAAGATGGGCTCTCTACAATCAGGCTTACCACACCCTATAGCTATCCCCCCATCCCATCATATTGTAGTACAGTAATTAAACCGCTTAACTCTTCCATCTTACACAAAACTGTGTATACCTTGACTGAGCTCCAAGAACTCTGTGGGAATATAAACTGGCTCAAACAATTTATATCAGTCCCTGACTTGGAGTACCAGGCCTTGTTCACCCTGTTGGAAGGCCATAACTCACCAACTTCAAGGATCCCTCTCACCCAGTTACCTAAGGATCTTCTTAATAAGATAGATCATATACTCTGGTCTGCGTCACTCCGACATCATGACCCAACAGAACCATTACTGGCCTTAATCCTCTGGACTAAAAATGGTGTCTTGGGGGCGCTATGGCACTAAGACTCCCTGTTGTGGATCCACCTGGCTACCTCGGACCTAACTAGGTTTAGCTCTAAGTATGATATTGCCTTCAAGTTAGCAATTAAGGCCTGACAAACAGCCAGGCACATATTCGGAAAGGAACCTGACAAAATTATACTGCCCTTTCCTCTTAAGCATTCCCAAACATTATGGGCAGACTCTCTGGCTTTCCAACTAATGATGTCTGGGTTCACAGGGGAGTTGGAAATCACCACTCAGCCACATGCTTCCCTTGCAATAAACCCCTACCTTTAGCCAGGCTAGCCTTCTCATATGCCAATAAGTCCCATTAAGGCATTGTCATTCAGTGCATGGGAAAGGATGACACCTGTTACATACAAGCTTATCCCAGCTCTCTCCAGTTGGGAGAGCTCCTGGCCCTGTTAAAAATCTTCCAAGTCTGCCAGACTGAGCCACTTAATATATTCTCCCACAGCCAGTATGTGGTTCAGGCCCTCAGATGTCTTCCCTTTGCTTGGGTAAAAGGCCCAAGGATCCCATCACTAGAACAATGAGAGCTCTCCAGATTAACTTAGATAACAGACAATGGCCTTGGCACATCTCCCACATTAGATCACATGCCAAGCTCCCTTGGATCTTGGCAAAGGGAAATAACAAAGTAGATAAACTGTAGAGATTCCTCTACCTGAACAAGCCAGAACCTTACACCAACAATTTCACCTTTCTCCTCGTAGTCTGTACCACCTTCTACTGGACCTACCCATCTCTCAATGCAAACATCTGAGCAGATCTTGCGTTATATGTGCACCCCTTGTTCCCTTAGGCCCCCTCAATCAATACGGAGTTAACCTGCATGGTCTCCTACCCAATGCCCTCTGGCAAATGGATGTCACCCATTATAACTCCTTTGGTAATCTTAAGTATGTCCATGTCATTGTTGAAACCTACTCCTCCTTTCTTTTCTCCATCACTCAAGCCATTGAAAAGGCCTCACACGCCATTAAGGCGGTCAAATCAGCAATGCTGGTAATGGGAGTGCCATGGACCCTAAAAACTGATAATGGCCAGCTTACACCTCTCTACAATTCCAATCATTCCTGTCAACATGGAAAATTAGCCATTCCCTTGGCATCCCTTATAATCCACAGGGACAAGACATTTTGGAGCAGGCAAATAGGACACTCAAAGAAATATTACAAAAATTTGCTACCCCTGAGTCTAAAGGGGACCCACACCTGGCTCTAATTGAAGCTCTATTCAGCATTAATTTTCTGTCTTTTGATGAAAATGGGTTGAGCCTGGCCTGCAAACACTGGGCTACCATACCTAGGCCTACACCCCTGCCACTAGTGAGATGGAAGGACCCCGTAACATGTCAATTGCAACTGCCTGCCCCCTTGTTAACAAGGGGGCGAGGCTATGCTTGTGTGTTTCTTCAGACAGAAACAAAGCCAGTATGGGTTCCAGCAAGAGATATGAGACCAGCAACTGACCAACAGGACCCCAGGACTCAGAGACCTCGCTGCTATCTGTATAATTTCTTCAGACAGAAACAAAGCCAGTATGGGTTCCAGCAAGAGATATGAGACCAGTAACCGACCAACAGGATCCCAGGACTCAGAGACCTCGCTGCTATCTGGATAATTTGTTTGCTCTTCCCCACCCCTACCATGGCCCATGATCTCTGGGCCTTGGTCCCCTCCCCGCCTATACTCTTGCCCTTATCGCTTCATTCCTCAGCCTACCCCTCCCTCTGTTCAACTAATTATATGTTGGCCTCCCCACCATGAACCCATCCGCCTATACTCTTGCCCTTATCGCTTCATTCCTCAGCCTACCCCACCCTCTGTTCAACTAATTATATGTTGGCCTCCCCACCATGAACTCAGGTACTTCCTGGGAATCACTCAATGGTGCCTGGCCCCTAAATAACTCTCTATGCTTCACTACCAACAATGCATCCTCATGCATTGGGCTGTTCAACCTGACTGTCCAAGATTATGCCGGCAGTGCCTCTAATACCCCACCCTCTGTTCAACTAATTCTATGCTTAGCCTCCCCACCATGGACCCAGTTACTTCCTGGGAATCACTCAATGGCTCCTGGCCCCTCAATAACTGTACACTTCACTACCAACAATGCATCCTCATGCATTGGGCTGTTCAACCTGACTGTCCAAGATTATGCCGGCAGTGCCTCTAATCTAAAAGCACTGTTTGACCTGTCTTGGATCGTCACTTACCTACTTCTGTTAGTCATAATTATTCTTCTCTTTCTACTTCTTAAATGCCTTGTTCTTCATTCCTGCAGTCAGAAAAAATTCAATCACTCAGTGTATCAGGCCCTCAGAGCAATACACGAAGACGATTTCAACCCACCCTGTGCAGCCCGACAGACTTGGCTTGAACAAATGTACAAGGCCTCCTACAGATAATTCCCCACCTCAACCGATCCCCTGGGATGTTACCCCTTGGAGGCCTGGTAGTCAAAGATGCCTAAGCTCCTGTTGAGCTGAATCAACCTAAGCCAGGACATGGACATGTACGCCCACACTCAAATGACAGGTAAGGTTCATGCCCAAATAGGACAACTTAAGACAGGCACAGTCCTTGATCCTGGGGTCATCCTGAGGCGGAGCTGCATAGAGGCTCTCGCTGGACAGTCATTTTTAAAGAAAAAGTGTGGAAATGTAGCAGGAGGCCTCCAAAGATAGCATGGACCAAGAGCCCTGGGATTCAGTGAGAATTCACTTCACTTCTTGGTCCACAAATAGCCCGCCAAAAGGAGCCCACGCCTCCTTACCCTGCTCCTGAGCCCAGTGACTGCTTACAGACTGCATGGCGCCGACCAATCAGAAAGTGATACGCTGACTAAAGGGACTTGGGGGCAGAGAAAAGGGAAATATAAGGCCTGCCCCCTCCTGCATTAAACGAGCCTGCAGCACCTCCCCTAGTGCTTGCTTCTACCCGACTCCTGGGGTCTGTGTGTTGGGACCCCACGCCTCTTGCCCCTCCCAATCAGCAAGGGTCCCAATGCAGGTTAGGGTCTTCAAAGCTGGCTTGAGGAGAACCCACAACAGACACAGGTTTCTCTCAATGAACCTAAACCTTACAATTTGGTTAGACTCTGTCTACCAAGCTCTAGGGTTCCTTGTGTCGCCACCTCCTCAGCACTAGGATTATAAGCCTGTATCTCCAGTTCTCTCTTTTAATGTGAGTATTTGGCATAGCAAGTGAGCTCCTCTCATTTTTTAAAAGTATTTCATTTATCATTTTTACTTTTTAATGTGTATGAGTGTATTGCCTGCATGTATGTGAGTGCACCCATGTCATGCAGTACCCAAGGAGGACAGAAGGTAGCGTCAGATCCCCTGGAACTGGAGTTACAGATGGTTGTTAACCACCATGTGGGTGCTGGGATTTGAACCTGGATCTTCCCCAAGAGCAGCCAGTACTCTTAAATTTTCTGTGAGAATTTCATATATTTGATCATATTCACCAGAACTCCTCCCTTAATTCCTCTATGGTTCACCCAACTCCTTATCCCTGCAAAGTTATGGGTACTTAAAAAAATAATAACTTATGGACTCTAATTTGTTCTGTCCATATACTTGAGGTATGGAACCATCTATTGGAGTATAGTCATTCTACCCCTTCCTCCACCTCTTACATTCCTTTTGCTGCTTCCTTCCTCAAGAGTCCCTGAGCCTTGAAGCGGTGGCATACACAGAAGATGGGAGATTTTCCTCCCACTGTAGCAAGATATTGAACCCTTCGGGCTTCTCATCATCTGTTTCCAGGATGTAGCTATTGGCCCATCTTGGTGGTGTACATCCTATTATAAAACACAAATGAAAGGAAGAGACAGGACAGCATCTAAACAGACAGTGAAATGAGTGGCTTATGGGTATAAATACAAATGCTTGGGAGGCACTTTAGCAGGTGTTTCACCTCTATCTGACAGACAATTGCTGTGGCTTCCACACTAGGACCTATAAGATCCCCTGCTGCAGCAGTTTAGTCTGCTTGCTGTACCATATGTGCATTCCTTGTCAAGGAATGGGCCTTGAATCCAATTGGAAATTGTCCATTGTATATACACTTGTAATGCCACTGTTGCACAGGAGACACATCTCATTTGGCATGCTGATAGTGCAGCACAGAAGTCATGATGAAGCAGGACTGTGGGGGACTAATCTACCCCAGTGATCTTCATAGTCTCTCCTGTCACTACAATCACCAGCTATTTGCCTGGCAGAAATTTCCAGCTTAGACATACCTTGTTTTCTTGCTTTCCTGTGTTCACATCATGGTTTTGTTGTTGCTGTTGTTGTTGTTGTTTTTTGTTTGTTTTCATCCATAGAGTCTTACTGCCAAATTCTGGAATGTGCCCACCATAGAGGCAATAGCCCTTATTCTTTGGGGGGCCTCTGGAGCCTCTCTAGCCAATAGCTCCTACAGAAGCATTGCATAGGACTGTCTTCTGACTGGCAGATTATGGACAGAAACCTTCTTCCCTAACTTGGATGCCTCTGTTTGTCCTAGAATTTTCATAGCCAAACTTGTGGACTGTTAATCTGCATAAGAAAGGAAGGGCATAGAGAGTCAGCCCAGCTTCTCAACCAACCAATCAATCCTAATTTCATGAGGGGGCAGGGATAAGGATATAAACTGAGGAAGCCATGGGGAGGTTCGCTCTCCATTTTATACAGCTGTAGGAAAGTTACCATCCATACTTGGATGAAGACTTTCCAGTGCAGTCTTGGAAGGAGATCACCCACACTCCTGTAAACAAACTCTCACCCACTGCTCTATAAGTAAGCCGAAGAAGCTCATTGGTTTTCCAGACCATAGTTTGGTGAAACTGTACTTCATTTTGTTGTAGGGACGACAGAAGGAGGAGGCCGGTTATCATTTGTTCCTCACAGAAATAATTTCAGCTACAGGGACAACCCAACCTTGACATTGTTTTTCATTGCACAATTGTACAGTTTTCTGGGAGAATTTGTTTGTGGTTTTATAAGATATTTTTATTTACTCTTTAGCATCCACAGGCCCAGGATGTTGTAGAATTTTCCAAACCATCCTGGTGATATCACTTGTGCCTTACCCAACCATAAAGTAACCAAGAATTTCACAACTGTACTTGGACCTCATACCCCTTGTGAATCAATTTTTCATCTTTGCTTCTTCAGGTGTAATTGAATATTGAGTATCTCCCAATAGCTTTTCACATCTGCAAAATACTCAGAGCTTAACATTATGACATTTATATAACAAAAAATATTTTAGAGGATTGGCAAAACAATGCATTATCCTGCACTACCATCCCATAATGAATAGGAGAGTTACAAATATAACCTCTATGAAGCTTCAAAAGTCTATTG
>NW_008338401.1:272321-279076 GCF_000622305.1 Nannospalax galili | reverse complement strand
CTCCAATAAGGGATTCAATAAAGCCATTAATGTCCCATATCAATCTTGAGGTCCCTTCTGAATCATTTTTCTTTAAGTCTCTGGTGAATCCAGTCCTACCTGGCCCAGTGAACTGAACATGATATAATACTTTCCTCATTTCTACTTACCCAGTATTACTGGTCCTTCCTGTATTGTCTTGCAACCCCCTATATTCATGGGGACTTCCATTGGTGATGACCAAGTACCTCTAATGGTCCACAGGATCTACTCCATCAGGGACTTGTGACCTTTGTACTGCCTCAGGTTATGCAGCTTGTGTTTCAATTAAGGATGGTTGGATATGCTGCTCAGCTTCTCTGCTTGTGCAGTACTTCAGCTAACTCCGTCTTCTCCCAAATCCCACAGCCTTACAATTGAAGTGATGAGGAGATTCCCTAGTTCCAACAGCTCCAGCATGGAGCATTCTCTGATTACAATAGTGTCTTGCACCAGATCATAGTGAAGGCCTCCATTAGCATGCTGAGCCATGGATTTTCCCTTCCTTTGTATTAAAAGTTGAAGCGTACAGACATCTTCATCTATTTCTAGGTAGCTCCCTTCCTCATCACCTCCTACCTTCTCCCATGCATTCCAGGTTTTGGGGTCCCAGGATGAGCCTATCTGGATGTATCTAATCTGGGCTCTCATCCCCTTTTGGATCTGTAGACATTAAAAATGACAGGTTAACACTTTCATCTCTCTTTCTCTTTTATCCAATTTATTTTCGAGATAAGAGGCTAGTACTCAAGACCCCAGGCTCATACATTTCTTGCTGTGATTCATCTCTTACAACTTCAGTCTCCTTCCAGGCTTCTGACTCAGATGGAACAGATCTCTTATTAGTTACAGCTTCAGCTGCTTGCTGAAACCTCTTCCCTGTGTGTGACATTCCCAGGGCTTGTAATGTCTACTCTAGATTGGCTCTTCTTAAAGTATTGCCATAGACCCATGGTCAATCCCACTGTCATGAAAATAGCAATGTTCAAACAAATCATTAATTTCAAACTTTATAGAATTAAGATAAAGTAATATTCTTTTAATTGAAAGTATAGATGTGCATCCTAACAAAGAATACCCTGATGTAGATCACACTGCAAAATCTGATATTTGTCCAATAGCTCTTAGCACTCTGATGCCTTTTTTTTTGTTATCCCTGACTCTCAGTTCAAATTATTTTAGAATCTTTTAATTTTTCTTTTGTCCTGCTTTTCTTAATTCTCTGTTATCTGTGTACGTTAAAGGAACACCACCAAGGATGAGGGACAGGTTCTAAGTTTGGTTAAGAATGGTTTTATGAAATGTACAAAAGATCAACAAAAATTTAAAATAAGAACACCACCACAGGGGCTGGAGAGATGACTCAGTGGTTAAGAACACTGACTGCTCTTGAAGAGGCTACCCTTGCAGAGGACCTGGAATGCAGTCCTAGCACCCGTGTGATGTCTAATAACTATCTGTATCTCCAGTTCCAGGGGAATCTGAGGCAGTCTTCTCACCTCTGTGGGCACTACATGACATGGATGCATTTATATCATGTATCTACTTCATCATCATTTATTTTGATAATACATGAAAAAGTAAAGAGAGAAAACCTAACATTTTGCCAATGAAGTATCTTTGGACTGTTAGGACTATTGATTTATGAACGGAAAATAATAAATTTCCTGAAGATTTTATTTGACAACATGTATCTAACAAAAAAAAATAATGAGTAAAGAGAAAAACATCATCAACAGTCTTATATCACTGTGAATCCTGTGGGCTGTAATAATTACCCTCTAGGCAAGACAAACACTCCATTGCAATATTGGCATTACTGTTATTGGGGTAGTTAATTGTTTTCCAATTGGATTTAAGGAAGACTTCAGAGAAGTGAACTCATGTCTTGTCCTGTAACTTTAATTAAGTTTAGCTACAGATGTCACAGGCCCTAGAGGGGAAATGACTACTACTGTTGTACTAAATGAGTTTGCTTTCAAACTGCCTTCTAAGTAATCCTACTTATACTTATAGATTAGTGCTGCAGCCAACTTTTGTCAGAGAAGTATCTTTTTCTTTTTTGTCTAGTCTAATTCATGTAATGTCTGAGGTGTTGTCCTAGTTTGTTTCTTCATTGCTGTGACAAAACTCTCTGACCATCTCCTTACATCTTACACCTTACATCTTACTTACATTTTACTTACATCTCCTAGGTCACAGTTCATTAGGCAGCCCAAAGTAGGAACTCAGGGCAAGAACCTGGAGGCAGGAGCTGAAGCACAGGCCATGGAGGAACACTTACTGGCTTGCTCCTCTGGACCCTGCTCAGCCTGCTTTCTTTTTAAAAATATTTTATTTATTATTTTTATTTTATGTATATGTGTGTATTGTCTGCATATAGGTAAGTGCACCCATATCATACAATGCCCATGGAGAACAGAAGAGGCTATCAGACCCTCAGGAACTGGAGTTACAGACAGTTGTTAGCTGTCATTTGGGTTCTGGGATTCGAACCTGTGTCTTCTGCAAGAACAATCAGTGTCCTGAACAGCTGAGCCATCTCTCCAGCCCCTCAGCCTGCTTTTTTATGCAACACAGGCCCACCTTCCCAGGGGTGGCACCATCCACATTGGGTAGGGCTCTCCCACATCACTCAACAATGGCCAGTGCAATGAAGGCAATTCCCTAATTAGACTCCCTCATCCCAGGTGTGTCAAGTTGACACTAAAGTTACCCAGCACAGGTGTGATACCACTTTTAAATTTTTTGTGAGAATCATATATTAGTATAGTCTTTGCACAATTTCCATCCCTCCCAGGTCTCCTTCAACTCTTCCCATACACCTCAAACTCCCTCAGTTTCCTGGCCCCTACCCCGATTATTATTGTTACATATACATGCATATATATATATTTGCATATATAATATCTAATTATACTGTCCATTCAGTGATATGCCTATGGTTCTGTATTTCATGAACCAAGCTGAATTTGAAGCAGAAGTTTCTAACTGGCCAAAGTGCTGAGAACAGTGTGGGTAGAGTCCTTGATGTTAAATTGAAAAGGCTTTATCACCATCTGTAAGACTCACAGAATATCATAGAAAAGGGGTGGATACAATGCAAGAGTCATAGAACAAGGGAATGTGTGAAAAAAGAGGTCTTCTGGATGCAATATGGTCCTTATATAATGAATTCACTGTATCATTTGTTAAAGAACAAGGCCTGCACAAGAGTGGAACTGTGGACAAATGAATATGGATTGGGGAGTGAGGTCATTAGACTCCACTCCTCCCTGAGTGACTGTTGACACTTAATGCTTGTTTGGGGAGGAAATTTCTTTTTATTTGGTGTCACAGACAGAAGGACATTAAATTAGAAGGAGTTTTGTTGGGAAGAAGGTTCTCAGCTGGAAAAAAAGGAGATAAGAGAGGGGACTACAGTGTGAAAATGACTGAAATTCATTATAAAAATGTGTGAAATTGTCACACAATAAAAAAAATAGTGATGAAGTATAATAAAGTTCAATGTTCTCTATTGATAAATGCTTGAATATAATTATTTTCACTTGGACACATAAAGTCAAGTATATTAAATTATTTTTGTGCCAAAACTCATCATATTTCTCATTAGATTCTCTTCTGCTTAGGTTTGGATTCCCCTTTTCTTAAAACTACTGCAATTTCTTGCTATTCCTTAAATTCAGCACACTTTGAAATTTTATTACAACCTGACTTTCGCATTCAGTTCATTTTGCCTGAAATTTAGGCTGACAGCCATTAGTTCTGCATGAACTTCAACTTTCTCTTTTCCTTTTTGCAAATTCTTCTGATTCATTCCATTCTGGTTACATTTAAGGTCAAAAGAAGTAAATACTATTCACAATTTAACAAATTTGTAGCACAATAAACAAAACATATCATTTAAGACAATTATTGGTTGTATTGGTAAAGAGTCTTAAATATGTTAGTAGATTTAGATATCTATATTGATATTTAGAAAAATTTAGAAAATATATTTGTATGATTAAATATTTTAAATAAAATGTCAAGACAACCAAAAATGGAAATGCAAAACTTGATTGAACATTGATTTTAACTGTGGATTCACTAAACTCTATTGCCTCTGGAGGATTAGGAAGATTCTGCACACTGAATCCACATTGCAGATCTGCTGCAGCAGCAAAGTGATGCCTAAGACCTGCCTTAGATCATAATAAATAAGACATTCAAGTGAGTGTTCTACTCTCATTTCTGATTGGAAGGAGGTGGTCACATGACTTTACAGAAACCCATCCATCCACAAGGAAGCTGATCTGATTATATTTCATCTGTACATATATTCAAGAAATAATTGATTGTTTACTAGACACTTGGAGTTCAAGTGCTCCATATGCTCTATCATTTCTCTTTATTGCATCTAATATTTTACAGTGCCACATAACAACTTCCTTTTACATGCATGGAATATTTTCAATTAATTATTCTTATAATGTCTTATACATATTTGTTTTTGTTCAGGTTTAATAAAGTTTACTGTGAATGGCAAGTTTAAATCTCTTCCAACATTTTATTAACATTAGGAGAGCACAAAACTGAACTCATTAAATTTCATGTGACAATAGATCAACTCATGATGCAAATGTTATTTCAAGATAAAGATATAAACTTTGCACAGCCCAACATTGATGTTTTATCTTTTAAAAGATACCATTTTTTCAGTATAGTCAGCAAATCATAAAGTACTTGTGAAAGTAAACATTAACTCCAATAGTCTGTACATTAAATTTCGTATGAGTAGTGAGGCATAGTGATGAACACCTTTAATTCCAGCATTTGGAAGGCAAAGAAAAGCAGATTTCTGTCTGCTTCAGACCAACCTGGTTTACACATAGCTCCCAGCCAACCAGAGGTAAATAGTGAGACCTTGTCTCCAAAACTTTTTTTCTAAGGGTAATATTTTAAATATTATCAGAGAATACCTTGAATCTCTTCCACATTTTCCAAATGGCATATTTTATTTCTTTATTCCTGAAAGTATAAATCATAGGATTAATCAACGGTGTCACCATGGAATAAAATATAGCCACCTTTTTCTCAAAAGAAGTTGCAGATGTAGGTCGTACATATATAAATATGCATGGAACAAAGAACAAAACTACAACAGCAATGTGCGATCCACAGGTGGAGAGAACATTCCATCGGCCTTCTGAACTATAAATAAGACGACACCATAGGAGACAAGCAACAAGGAGAAGATGATGATGCAGATATACCTGCTGTTGGCAAACACCAAGAGGCCATAGATGGGTGTGTCAGTGCAGGCAAGCTCCAGCAATGGGAACAAGTCACACATGAAATGATCAATGTCATTGGGTCCACAGAAGGGCAGCTGCAAAGTGAAGATAATTTGAATGATAGTGTGCAAGAAACTTCCTGCCCAGGTTATCCCTATTAGAGTGCCACAGAGTCTCCAGTTCATGATGGAAGAGTAGTGCAGGGGCTTGCAAATGGCCACGTAGCGGTCATAGGCCATGGCTGTCAGGACAATCACCTCCACTGCACCAAAGAAGTGGACATCAAAGACCTGTATCATGCAGCATTTAAAGAAGACAGTCTTCTTCTCATAAAACATGTTCAAAAATATCTTTGGTGTGGTGGCAGAGGAAATGCATGCATCCAGGAAGGAGAGGAATGTGAAGAAAAAGTACATGGGGAGGTCAGCAGTGCAGGGCTGCAGACCATGGTCATCACGATCACCATGTTGACTCCATAGTTGTAAGGTAGACAAACAATAATACTACAAATAATGTTTTCTGAACCTTTGGATTCTGTGAAAGTCCCAAGAGTATGAATTCAGTTACAGAAGTCTGGTTTTGCATGATTTCTGAAAGCTCTATATATATGAATCTGTGATATGAGAAAAATGACTTCAAAGAAGTGTATAATCATATCATCAAGTTTTTATATCCTTATGCAAACTTATCTCAGTTAATTATATTTGCACCGATACAAGGTTCATCAACGTTTTTTCAAAGGAGTAGTGGAGATTAAAAGAATTGAGGTAGAGATAAATTTTGGACTATTTACAAGTCCTCCATTCTGTCAGAATGATGAAGGAAAGCATGTCACTTGTAGTATAGAAAAGAAATAGTTTGTATTAGGGTTGCCAGCTTTTATTCATATTGAAAGTATTCTGATAACTTATGCAAAAACAGATTGAAATTTATTTGTCACATCTGCCTCCTGCGTGGAATGAAGAGGGAAGAATAGTCTGTTCTGTCTACCAATAAGTGAAGTGATAAATTGTAATTTAGAATGCACTTGAAAATCCTGGCCACCTTTTGAATTTTCTGTAAAAATCTGAAGTATATTGAAAATTCTAATGAGTTAATTTAATCATATAAAATTGAGAATGTCCAAGGGAAAGTGTTTTGTATTATATGTTGCATATTTTCAATGTATTGATATTTTACTTTTAATTAATAATTTTAAAACATGACCATACCTTAATAAAAAAAAATAATGCCTACTCTTCTGTTTACTAAGTGACAGTATGAGGAGAGCAACTTCACAGTACTCAATAGTCCCCAGTATGAGGCAGGGTTAATTTTTTATTTTATTGGTGATAAAATTATAATGAAAGAAATTATGTTTAAACAAACAAAACGTGCTTGATCTGGCTATAGACTTTTGTAGGTTAATTTTGTAACCTGCCACTTTACTGAATGTGTTAATAATTTATAGGAGTTTGCATG
>NW_008338401.1:267822-269244 GCF_000622305.1 Nannospalax galili | reverse complement strand
TTTTCATGTTATTATTTTTTCTCTGTGATTTTGACATGTGAATTTCTTTTGTAGTTTCTGACTCTTGTGTGATACTCGGGCCTTCAAGTTTAGTTCTGCTTCTTTTTTTGAACTTTATGTGTCTTTGTGGTTTAGTTTTTGGGTATGAAGAGCTGGTTCGTCTAATCTTCTGGTTCTCTCTTTTGATTTTATATTGATGTGGCTGGACAGATTTTGTCTTCAGGAGTTCTGCGAGTGGCCCACTTCCAATGTGGGTCAGAAGTTTTCAGACTTTCTCCTTGAGTCTGGAATCTTCTAAGAATGATTTTGGCCTCAGGAACTTGGGTGTTGGACTGACCTGAGACCCTGGCCGTGGCTGTGCCACACACGGATGCAAAAGCAGATAGGGAGGGAAGAAGCCCCAAGATTACCCAGGGAGTGGATTGAGTAGTTGGGTTGTACTGGATGCAAAAGATCAGGGAGAGGAAAGGTAAGCCTCAGAGCCCCAGAAAGAGGCTGTCAGTCCCAGAAAGAGGCTGGCTGGTGTTGCAGGACCAGGGAAGTAGAGGGAGGTGAGGGCGGGGCCAGAACCAGAAGCGGTGCTCCTGGGACCCAAGACAGGCACTGAGTTGGTCTGGGTGAGAAGGGTCAGGAAGCAGTATTGGTTCCCCAGGTGTCTGGGGCCCCAAGACTAGGAATGCCGCAGGGCCCAAACTAGGAGTATAGAACGGCGGGGGGCATGGAAGTGTGAATGTGGCTTAGGGAGTCCCTGCAAGGAGGGCTGCGCTGTAGACTTACCCCAAGAGGCCTGAGGATAGTAGTGCAGGCTAGGAGAGTTAGCCGGTGGTGCAGGCCCAGGGAAGCAGAGATCACAGCAATGGTGACAGCATGCACAAGATCCATACAAACACAAGCAGACAAAAACCCAGCATAGAACTGTGGAAAGGGGAAGCAGGCCCCAATCTTAGCCCAAGAACTATTGGCAGCTGGTTACTGCTGGGTAAGGGAAAACTGATTTTCTTAAAGTAATGAACTCTAGATAAGCTGAATAGACTTCAATAGATGAACTTGCACAGAGCAATGACACACTAACTTCACTTGATAGGCCTTAACATAAATGAGAGAATGCATGAAATCCAGTGTGTGTGAGGGTGCTATGGGATGGTGCCCATGGGGAGCAGGGTATAAAGATGATTAAGATGTTCTGTATGAAATACACAAAAAAATTGCAAATTGTCATGAAATCTGAACCAATCATGAGTGAAAAAAATGTTTCTAAAACGTGCTTAAAAATTATACCAACTTTAATGTAATTTGTTCATTTAAATAATACATGGGAAATCCATACTAGTAAATAATTCAAGAATTATACATATCTTTACATTCTTTCTACCTGCAACACAGACGACAAGATTTTTATCTAGAAATGAAATAAGATGAGGG
>NW_008338401.1:262644-267705 GCF_000622305.1 Nannospalax galili | reverse complement strand
TAATTTTAAATAATATTATAGCTAAAATATTAGTAGTATGAAGGTATCAAAGATAAGTATTTTAGTAGTAAATTTTTTAAAAACTAAATTTTCATTTATAGACATTGTAATTTATGATCTTAAGGGAACATATAATAATAACAAGCTTTTATTTGTAATATGTGTTCCTATTATCCAAATATTTTAAAATAGCATCAAGATTAAAATTCACTCATTCAATTTTCCTTTAAACTTCAGTAAAGTTTGGCAGTCATCAATTAGAGATGGTGAAACTCAGAAGCAAACGTGACACAGCATCTTACATTGGCATATTAAGCTATTCTAATCTTCCCATGAATGGCCAGAGCATATATTCAGCTCTAAACCACCTCCCTATACTCCTGATACAGATTCAAATCCACATTCTTATGTAGGAATCAACTCATACTCTCCATATTGTAAAGCTGTTCCTGATCTTGCTCAAGTGCCCCTCAAAGTCAGAACTCTTGTCACTGAGCCCTCTCCTGGGAGCAGCGATTTGGGGCAGCATGTCTCACCGTTCCCTAATGTCTGCATAGCACATGATTTCCTTCCTATTCGTTTTAGCAGCAAAGACATCTGTTGCACTAATCATCCTGCAAATAAGCTTATTTTCTAATGTGAAGTGTATACAATGTTCAACACTATCAGTAGAAAGAGTAGTAGTTTGTCATTACTAAGTAGCAGTTTCAAATAACTTCAAACAAATAAATATCATTATCATAATTGGAACAATGCAAATGAAATGCTAAGTTATTTTTACTTTGAAATTTTCTTTTTTGTTAAATGCCTTAAATCTGTCAGATATTTGACATATGAAATTATCTACTGGCAAACTTGTTTCTTTTGTCTATAGATTTATAAATTCCTTTCAACACCTCACTGGGAAATACCTTCTTTTCAGCTTACTATCTACACAGTGTTGCTCTGCTGATTTCCCTAAATGTGGCAACTTTACTTGTCATTCTATTTTTGACACCGAGGAGAAAGATTTTTAACTGCTTCCTTTCATTTTTTCATTTCCTTCCCAGTGGATTTCTGAATCTTCTCCTTTGATGTCTTGAAGACTCAGTTCATTTTAAGAGTGAGATCAGGGTTTGACTACTAGCACTTAAGGAATTCAGGACTTAACCACATAGATTTCCTGAACTCCTCAGAGGTGGAATCCTAAAGTTTGGAGGAAATTAAGTGGACATGGTTAAATCAGAAGACTTTACTCTGTGACTTGAGTCCAAATGACCTGTATGCCCTTCCCTCCTCCATGTGCAAGTCTGTAGCTTTGGAAAATAAAGTATTCTGTGTTCATTATCGATAACGATATAGAGTTTATCAGCACTTCAATTAATCATGCTCTTATGTCAAGATTCTTACACAATGTCAAAGCACTGGGATTTAACTTTAAATCCCAGCATAATAATGGTGAATACAAAAGTAAGCATTTATTCATAAAATCAAAGTATTATAGAAAAATAAACACATGGGGAATTTCTCAGTTACTTGTTTTCAACTTGAGGATGAAAAGTTGAAGCTAAGTTTAATTTCAATAAAGTTAAATATATATTCAGAAGGAAGGAAGATGGGAAGGAAGGAAGGAAGGAAGGAAGGAAGGAAGGAAGGGAGGAAAATAGTTTGTACTCTAACAACTAGTACTAATTGGACACAGGCAATTATTACTTGTGAAGTTCTGTTCTATAAGGTCCTTGTGTACAATTTTATTTGGTTCTGTATTATCCACTGATCTTAGTCATACAATTCCCAAAGAAGATGAAGAATCTGAGCACCAGAATTCATGTAACTCTTTCCAAAACAGTTTTCTGAAGTGAAGAGTTAATGACTGCATTAAACACAGAAGCCTGATCACAATATCCAAACATTCAATCATTTTATAACAATTTAAAATCACATCTGAAAATGCAGAAATGTGTCTTGGGACTCTTACCATCTGCCATGTATGTGAAAAACCTGAAGATAGACACTTGCTATTTCCTATAGTGAAAAGTCCTTTAAGTAGTGAACAAAGTGCTATGCTTACAGCTAACTCTTCCTTCCACAGCTAGAAGAGCAGCTCTGTCCGTGGAGATGGAGAATGTTAGAACTGCTTCCTTCATGCAGTCTTCAGAATGGCATTACAATCAAAGAAAAATGAAGGAGCCAAAACTCTTCCTTGAATGTAGCAAGAATTTAAAGAGGTTTCCCTGTGATGTACCGACTTTTGAGACTGCCATAGACCCCTAGGGTTCAGAATAATTCTGGCCCCAGGAGTTTCCAAGATACAATTATGTGTACTTTTTCAAATGCTTGGATATTTACAGTACTTTTCAGTCCTTGTAATTTTATTTTTTAATTTTATTAGGTTCTACTTGAAAATGCTTTTATAAATACTGTGATGTTCAGGAATAGAATTCTAGTTTTTAGAATTTATTTATTTTATTATTTTTAAAATATTATTACTAATTCTATGAGAATTTATTATAACATATTTTGATCATATTCATCCCCCTTCCAAGCTCCTCCTAGATCTACTCCCAGCTCCTTGTCAACCCTACTTTGTGCTTTAAAAAAAATTTTAAGACTTTCAAACCTGAGTATTTATTATATTTACATCAGTTACACCAGTCTGCCCTCCATGTACCCCTCCAACTCCTCTCATGTCCTCTCTACTCCTTCAGTATTTTTGTTTTCTTATTATTGTTACAGGTACATTTATTTATAAATATAGATCTCTCTATAACACACAGATTCCATTTAGTGGTGCTAGTACATACATGTGTTTAGGGTTGACCACATCAGGTTTGATAAATTACCAGCGAACTAATGACTGACAACCTGATGTGAAAATTCCTTCATCCACATTGGCTTGCCAACTGATTTTATCATTATGCAGTTCTTGTAAGGTTACCACACAGTGGATCTTGCATGGGTATGGCTTATGTCTAAAATGCATTACCTAGCAGTAGGCATCTTGTACCTCTTGTTCTTTTAATTTTTTGACCCTCTTTCCTGATGCACCCTGTGATGTAGGTGTACACATTACATTGAATGTATCATTTAGGGTTGGACACTGCACAGTTATTCTCTGCATTTTGACCTGTAGTGGAACTTTGTAACAGTTTCCATCTGTTGCAATAATAAGCTTCATTGATAAGTGGTGAGTGCTACAGTTCTCTGTTAATATAAGGATACATACTTAGAATATAGTAAGGAATTGGGTTGGTCTAGGAAAGTTGCAGCAGAAGGCTCTTCACTAGGGCCTATCACAAATCTAACTATGTGTACATGTCTATGTTTACAGTACTATGTATAGATTCCCTACTATTGTGTGGGCCCTAAATCCAATTAGACAGCTCTTGATTAGCTCAAATGTGCCACTATTGAGATATTTGTTGGGACTGTCATTGTTATTGTTGTACTTTGCAGGCTTTACAGCTGCATAGGACCATTGACTCCTTTTCTCCCTTGGCAGCTAGCATAATACCTTCTGATTCCAGCAGGGCTAGGTTTAAAGAGGAGGCTTCCACATCAGTTCCAGGTCAATTATTCCAACTCCCATGTCTAAAGTACTTTTGTCTTCATCCATAAGGTCTTACCTTGAAGTTCTGGGGTAAAAACTAAGGGCTGTGGCAATACCTTTATTATTTTTGGAGTCTCTTGGAATATCATGAACAACATCTCATAGCAAGGCTGCCCGTGACTGGCTTTGTGATTTTTGTTATATTGCCTTCAGTTATACACATGCACTCACATATATATGTGTATTTAAGCCAGCAGTTTATGAAATAATATATTTCTTTATGGTTTGTCAGACCACCAAAATATTTCTGATCTCTTTCCTCTGTCTTTCACCTGAATAGCCTCCTCTTCCCCCAGTATTTAAAGTACCTCCATTTTCTCCTTTTCCCAATTGATAAAGCCTGTTTGCTACTGTACACTTCTTCTAAGCTCCTTATCTCACTTGACCCTGTGGCTCCTTTCTACATTCTTGGCTCCTGCAGTTACTTAAGGATATGTACTCCCATCAAATGATTTGGAGCTAGGATCCACAAACAAGAGAGATTATGCATTACCTTTTTTTCTAAGTTTGGGTTGCTTCGGTCAGTGTAGCACTTAATAGATCCCGCCACTTACCTACAGATTTTATGAATTCATTTTTTTACAGTTAAATAGAACTCCATTGTGTATATGTAACACAATTCTGTTATCCATTCATCAACTGAGGGACAGTATAACTTGTTCCCACTTCCTAGTTATTGTGAAAAGAGCAGCAATAAGCATGACTGAGCAAGTATCTCTATAGTAAGATATGTAGACCCTTGGGTATACATCAAATAGTAATATAGCTGGGTCATAAGGTAGGTCTTAAGAGTTTTTTTGAGACAGAGTCTCCCTGTAGAAACTAGCTGGCCTGAAACTCACTGTGTAAAATGGGCTATTTTTAATTTTCTGAAAATTATCTACTCTGATTTACAGAGTGGCTGAGCAGTTTGCACTGACATCAGCACATCATTGCCAGCATTTGCCCTTATCTCCCTTCCCTATTAAATACCACAAAATTTTGCAATTTACCCTTAAATTTTCTGTTAGAATTTCATGTCAAGTATTTAAATGATATTCACTCCAACTTCTCCTTTAATTCCTCCCAGCTCCACCCCAACTCCTTATATGTGAAAATTATGTCTACTTAAAAAAATTATTAACCCATGCACTCCAATTTGCATTGTCCATATACTTCCGGGCATAGAGCCATTTACCTACCAAGAGCTAAACATTTAAAGAACATTTAAAGAATACTGACTATTTCTCTCCCAGAAGCCATCAGCTTTTTAGAGTACTGCCTGGACTTACCTTGTGCAGATCTAGTACAGGTAACCACAGATGCTGTGAGTTCATGAGTGCAGTGGTCCTGCTAATATTTTAGAAAGAATAAAGTTTTATTTTATAGCCTTGGTTTGATTCCTGGATTCATAGCTTCCTTTAATAATTGAGCAAAATGATTCTTTTGAAGCCAAATTCTCTCCTGAAAGGCTTTCATGCACTCTCAGCTTC
>NW_008338401.1:261912-262553 GCF_000622305.1 Nannospalax galili | reverse complement strand
CCCAAGCTATCAGACAAAACCTACACAATGTATTCGGGCTTTCATACAGAGTTTCTGATGTCTGGGAAAGGGTTACTTACAAAGGCATGCATCTATGGGCTTTTTTCTCTACATCTCAGCTGAGCCCTTTAGATTGACCATAGCCAGAGCACTGCCTAGATGGGAAGCCTCCCCGGCATCCTCCTTGTCTGTCTTTAGACCCTCCACTTCATACAATTGAATCTGACCAATTGGGTGGGAGGGGTGTCTGTCTTTCTCTCTTTCTAAGGAGTCTATTAGGGTTCAGACATTCAGCTGTTGCCAGTTCTTTCGAGGACGTCTATTCAACAATCCCACATCTTCATTTATCAAGCTAATTCTTAGGAATTAAGGAACCACTTAATGATAAGAACCTGTTTGTATAGGGAGAGGACATTAAGAAGTCCCTGATTTCAGACAGACAGAAGACAGGCAAGTAGAAATAGCACTCTTGGAGTTGGGGATTTAGCTCAGTGGTAGAGCCCTGGGTTCGGTCCTCAGCTCTGAAAAAAAAAAAAAAAAAAAAAAAAAGGAAAAAATAAGAAATAGCACTCTAGCATGTCCAAGGTTTTGTTAAACATTTTTCCAAATGTGTTCCATGCAATTTGTTCAGATAACATTTC
>NW_008338401.1:242126-261846 GCF_000622305.1 Nannospalax galili | reverse complement strand
GCTTCAGATTCCCCTGGAACTGGAGTTAAGGATGGTTTGTAGCCACCAAGTTAGTGCTGGGAACACGAACCAGAGTCCTCTGCAAACGCAATCAGCGCTTTTAACTGCTGATCTTAATAAACCCACCACATTACATAGATAGATGATAGATAGATGATAGATAGATAGATAGATAGATAGATAGATAGATAGATAGATGATAGATAGATAGATGATATATAGATAGATAGATGATAGATGATAGATAGATGCAATAATAATAAAAAAGTGGACTAGAACTGAGACATATTCTGTCATATATATGACGAACAAAATCTCAATAGACATTGAGGGGGGAAAACATTGAGAGGGAGAGAGGGGAAGATGTGGGAGGATGTGGAGAAGGAGGGAGAGAGGGGTTGAAATGAGGTAAATACAAAGCAAGTACTCATGTAAGGGAGTCTCAAAAAATTCAGTAGGTGTCTCAAATTGTATACCTAATATTAATGCAGCTGTTACAGTACTGAATTCAAATGATAAAGAAACATCTAAATTCCATGTTCGATTTTTTTTTCTGTATTTCCAGTTTCTGATGATCACAATGTCACTTGTGTCACATTTTTAAAAACTTCAAATACATATAATTTTTTTTCAAAAAATACTTTAATAAAACATAGTTTGAGTGGCAAGCAATCTAATTGTTAAATATCTTCCAATATTTCCCTAAATTAATTAGCTATAACATTGAAATAGCTTTAATTTTCATATGAAAATATTGAGATGCCACTTCATAGAAAAAGCTTGATCTTAAAAACAAAGTCTTCTCATAATCAATGTTAAAAATGAATAACTCATATAGTAATGATATAAGTAAATATTGATTTCCTTATATAAAGTTTGCTGAAAGTATAGTTTTCTTTTGTGTATCTGTCTCTTGTGTGTGTGTGTGTGTGTGTGTGTGTGTGTGTGTGTGTATACATGTGCATTATGGTGAGGGAGGATCTACTTAACCCTGCACAGGCCTGCAGAGTCCAAAGTAAGGCATTTAATATCAATACCTACCACTCTGACTTATTTTCATGCAATAAGGTCTGTGACCGAACTTTGATACTACTGGGTTATTTAAATTTATTTTTTAATATTCTTTGCATTATTTCCATTCTCTAAGTTGTCCAGTAACTCATCCCATGTCCCCCTACTCCTTTCCAATTTCTTGTCTTTTCATTATTGTTAAATATACATGTATACATTTGTAAGTATACATAATTATATAATGTACTGGTTCCATTTAGTTGTACTCCTCTGGACCTCCTTAGGGCTGCCCGCTTGGGATTAGATAACCTCTCAGAGAGCTGCCTGTCCAGAGCTCTCTTGGGATCTGCCTGTCTCGACTTGACCAGCACTGTGTGTACATTATGCTGAGATGTTTGGTTTCTGACATGGGTATTGTGAATTTGAACTCAGGGCCCCAAGTTTGCACAGCAAGTGTTCTTACCCATAAATTCATGTCTCCAGCACTGTAAGTGTGATATTTTAAAAAGCACAAGAAACCATTCTCAATCTCTTCCACATTTTCTGAACAGCATTCTTCATTTCCTTATTCCTGAAAGTGTAGATCATGGGATTGAGCAGTGGGGTCAGGACGGTGGCAAATAAAAATATGTTTTTCTCAGAGGAGAGCGCAGATGTAGGTCTTGCATATATTAATATGCATGACACAAAGAACAAAACCACAACAGTAACGTGGGATCCGCAGGTGGAGAGAGCTTTACGTCGACCCTCAGGACTGTGTGCTCTGAGAGAGAACAAGATGACACCATAGGAGACAAGCAGCAAGGAGAAGATGATGATGCAGATAGACCCACTGTTGGCAAACACCAAAAAGACAAAAATGTGTGTGTCAGTGCAGGCAAGCTTCAGCAATGGGAACAAGTCACATATGAAATGATCGATGACATTGGGTCCACAGAAGGGCAGTTGCAGAGTAAATAAAATTTGTATGATGGAGTGCAAGAAACCGGCTGCCCAGGCTACCCCCACCAGAATGCCACAGACCCTCCTGTTCATGATGGAAATGTAATGCAAGGGCTTGCAAATGGCCACATAGCGGTCATAGGCCATAACTGTGAGGACAATCATTTCCACTGCAGCAAAGAAGTGGACAAAAAAGACCTGTGTCATGCAACCCTGAAAAGAGATAACCTTGAACTCAGAAAGCAAATCTGAAATCATTTTTGGTGTGATGGCAGAAGAAACACATGCATCCAGGAAGGACAAGAATGTCAAGAAGAAGTACATGGGACAGCAAAACAGTGCACGGCTGAAGATGATGGTCACCACAATCAGCATGTTTCCTCCGACAGTAGTAATGTAAACAAACAAAAACATAACAACTGATATTTTCTGAACTTTTGGGTCCTGTGAAAGCCCCAGGAGGATGAACTCAGTGACAAAGCTCTGGTTTTGCATGATCCACAAGACAAAGTTGACAGTAAGGTGTGCTCATATTAATCTGTAATTATGAGAGAAATTTTCTTCATGAAATTTGTAATATTATCTTCAAGGTGGCACATCTTAAGCCAAGTAATAGTGGTTAGTTTTATTAACATTGAGAACAAAATATTAGAAGTGCTTTTGAAGGATACCGCTGAATACTATGTAGAATTAAGGTGTAGAATTACTGAATACATACTTTTAAACAGCCACGTTTTACATACTGGGGCAAGAAAGCGTCAACTTGTCTTGGAGAAGACAAATTGTTTTTCTTTGACATGTCGACTTTGCTATTTTCTAGGAGACCTTTTAAAATGATAGATAATTTGAAACCATATCCTATTTATGAACCAAAAATCAAAACTGATTTATCATGCCTACCATATTCATGGAATGAAGCCTGGCTGATTAGATGCCAGTCAAACCAAAGCATTGATTTTTCTTCCTTCTTCGTAGAAAAGGCACAATGTACTTTAGATAGATTTGTAAATCCTTACTACATTTTAAATTTTGTTTAAAAGTAGGAAAAGAACAGGAACTTCAAATGAACTAACTTATACTTCATAAACAGAGAGCTCTGTGGAAATGTATCTAGCACTATACATGAATCATATTTTTAAAGTGCCATAATTACACTTTTAATTCATCATTTTTAACTTCTTCAAAATTATGCTAATGGAATATTAAGTGAAAAAGTTCAAGAAAAGGTCAACTGCTCAGGATCAAACTCCTAGTCAACAGTATATCGCACCAGAGGTTAATGTTGTTATTTGTGCAAAGTTACAGTTAAAGACATTAAGTTTTTGTTTAAAAAAGATATTTAGCCAGACATGTCAACAGACTCAGACTCAATTCTGCCTCAATAACCCAAGATCTCCTCATAAAATTAGCAGAGTAAAGAATAACATCGTTTTCTCTGTAAGAAAATAAGAGTAGGGTTGGCTATTTTACAGACATTCTCTTTATTAAAAAAATCTTATGTTCTTCATGTATAAATGAGGCATTGTGATAAAGAGTGATTCTTACAAAATATATAATCATTGTTTTCCAACAAAATGCATGCTATTAATATACATTAGATGATAAAAGCAATGTTTCATGAGTGATTCTCTGAAGCTATACATCTTAGACCTCTGGCGCTGTGAATTAGCACTATTTTCTAGTTATTTATTCTCATTTTATAATTTCCATTTTCATTTCAAGTATGCTTGTGTTATTCTTTAGTGATTTCCTGTATTATAAGTTTTATTCTTTCATTTAAATACTGAAGCATATAAAACAATCTCTAAGTACAGCTTAAAAATCCAGTATCTATTGCATTGAACATCTTTAAAAAACATGGTCATTGCCAGGCATGGTGGCACATGCCTTTAATCCCTGAACTTGGGAGGAAGAGGCAGGCAGATCTCTGTGAGTTCAAGGCCAGCCTGGTCTACATAGTGGGTTCCAAGACAGATGGGGCTACAGGGAGACCCTGTCTCAAAAAAAACAAAAAAAAAAGATCATCAAAAACTTTTCTTGACACATACTTCATTTTAATATTTATTTAGAGTTAAGGTTTATATCTCATTTGTCCATTTGTTTTCAAAGAAAAGGATTTTTATGTAGGTAAGAAAGTATTTGTTAGAAGTTAGATTTGAACATAGACAGGGTATTCTAGTAGTGACAGTTACTTGAATGTCTATTAATCCAGGTGTGATTCATACTTACTGTCACAAGTAGACTGAGTCTTTTCTGTAGATCACCATTGCATAGCAATATTTGTTCTGACTTTTACATTAAATTATTTGAATATATGCAGTCCTAAATTTTAAAATCTACACATGTATTATTTTGATGCATTAAGATTAATCATATTGCTGATTTAAATTTCATTTATGCACATACTTAAAAGAAATGTCCAGGAAAAGGAAAGTAATTGTTAAAAAATGAATATAATTTTTAAATTTTTTAAATGAATAACTTAGATTTTTAATATGGGTCTCCCTTGGGGTTATTTAAACTTTTTGTTTGTTTTCCTCCCTCAAAGACAAATAGTGCTAACTGTATTTTCTATCTTCCCACATCACCTTCTGTAAAGCAGACAATGCTTGAATGGGAGCGACCAAGCCAATAAGGCAAAACTTTCATAGAAGTTATATAATCTTGAAATTTAAAAAGTTTCCAGATTACTCTTATATTTAAGTAAGCTGTTACAGTCTTTACTCTGTGTATTTTGTTTCCCATGTTGATGAATTGTTCAGCACAGTTTCAAAGGCATGGTAAATATTCATTATTTTTGTAGTCTATTAAAAAAGTGTTAGATAATGTCTAGTGGAATTCAAGAATCAAGCTGTGGAATAGCTCATTCATGCAGTTTTGACATGTCTAAGAAAAGGATTTTGAATATTTATTGTGGGAGGTTGTTAGGAACTTTAATGCAATAGGGCATTAATTTTTATGCAGCCTGTGAGCATTTACATATCTTTGATATACTAAAATTTGGTAATTATGTGCACAAAGTTAATAAACTTCTTGGTGAAAAAGAAAAACAGAGTAAGTGATGTAGAATCTGAAGGCAGTGTGTCAATAACTTATATATGAAAGCTGTAGATAACCACATAGCTGAAGAGAAAAAAATTGTTGAATATGACATAAAATCTTGAACTTATTTTCCAATTATTGGTTACAATGTGAACTCATTTGATTAAATATAATGCTACAAGATACATAGTTTGAAACTTATGTGAATTTACTTTGAAGCATGTTATAACCACCTACCAGCACATCTCCAGGGTTTATAAAGAGGGTCAAAATAAAAATATCAAAATAGTCACGTGACATTACAAGTCTAGGTATAATTCATTTAGGTGAAAACCCAGTTGTCTTACCAATAGAAAACCCTTCTATGAATCCTCTGTAGTTAAATATTCTAGCTATTGAATTTATTTTCACCAGACAATCACAGCTTCAGATGTGTCTGTGTTTTCTCCTGTATATGCAACTGAAATGTATTAGTGAGATATGTTTTCTGTGAATATATATATCCATGTATGAGAATATATTATGCATGTATGTATATATCTATGTTTACTGTTACAAATCTCTTAGTAAAAGAAGAATAAATATTCAGAGATAGGAGAAGTGACTGAAATGACTGCAAATTGCAGTGAAGAATCACAATTTAACACGTTAATAAAGCTATCATATGAATTTGCATATATTCACTTTGAATCAACATCTGGCATGATATTCTTGAGCCTTTTACTCAGAAACATATTTAACATGAATATTTTATGAGTTTTCAAGGCATAACCAAGGAAACCAATATAAAACCAAACCTAGAAGGTCATTGGCTCACAAAACAATCATTTAGGATAGACTAATAACACTATATTACTTTCCAGTTGTCATTCAGTGTTAAAGCAGGACAAACATGCACTGAACTAGGTAAAAAGTTCACAGGGAATGATACACATGCATGCAAATGCCATAATATAGCTCATCATTTGTTGCAATGTTTATGAATGTGAACAAAGAAAAACCACTCTAGACCAGATTTTCACTCAGTACCAATTTGTCCTCTTTTCTATAGCATAGATCAGGTTAATTAAAGTTCTAAGATTCTATAAGCCTCCTGACTGCACTTCTATAAATGGATTTACTAAGAAGGGATGTCCAAAGCTTTGTGAAAATAGAACCATTAATAAGTTAAATGATTAGGACAAATGATGTGTGTTAAGGAAAAGTTGTCCCAGTTAATGGCACAGAGCTGAGAATATACTTTTAGTGTTAATTTGTCCTTTGCATAGCTAAAGCTGTTAAGCCCATTTCTTCATCTTTATTCTAAAGGTTGAATATTTCGTGTCATAGGTTGCAGTAAGATATGACAGTTTCTATTCACAATAGTTTCTAATGTTCTTTATACTCACAGGTAATCCTGTTTCCGGCTCTTTCTACAAAGAACAAAAATGAGCTTGAGGTTCCCAGGAAAACAAGGCCACATGTTAATCTAAAAATAAAGTAAATCTTAGATTCATCATTAATGTTTCACTTATAGTGCTCTTTAGTTCCAAGGAAAATGAAACTATTATATTTCCAGTAAAGGAATTTCCAGACTTTGTGTTTAAACATGCACAGTGGAGACTATAGTGTAGTCAGGGTGTATGATCACAGGCGTTATGATTTTATATCATTTAGAAGAAAACTGACTTAAACACAATGTACAGTGTAAGTTGAATCATGCCACATAAAAGGATTATACCTGAAAATTAAGTTACATATAATTTGTTATTTAGTTAAGAATAATATATCCATCTTCATTTTAAGATCATGAGAAATGTTTTCACAGTAAAGCAGTGTGAAAATGTGAAGTGAAACTAGGTGAGTGATATCCTATAACTTTCCTTACTATCTTACCTGTGTTAATCTAAAATTACACCAATTAAAATATGAAATTTAAATAAAACAAAATGGTCACCTTCTTCTCTGGGGTAGGCAGGTCCTAGATGGCTTCAAGGGCTGATAGGCATGTACATAGTAAAAAATACATTGCAAACATATATGAAATTCTCAAATAATAAATTTAAATATATATTTTTAAATATTTTATTTATTATTTTTATTTTATGTGTATGCATGTATTGCCTGCATGCAGGTAAGTGCACCAGTGTTGTGCAATGCCCGCAGAGGACAGAAGATGCTGGCAGATCCCCTGGAACTGGAGTTATGGACAGTTGTTAGCTGCCATGTGGGTGGTGGGATTTGAACCCAGGTCTTCTGCAAGAACAGCCAGTGTTCTTAACTGCTGAGCCATCTCTCCAGCCCCTTAAATATACATTTAAAGGTAGCAAAACAACTTTATGTGCAACAGGAATACATTACTGAAAAAACTACCACATTTCAACCTTTTCAGTGCATGAAAGACATACCAGTAGATGTTTATTTTGATGAGGGGCTGACAGGGTCTGGAATAGTCCCCTCTAGACTCATACTCACCATGTATCCTAGGAACACCTTGGGCTCCTGAACCTCATTACTCCACCTCCATGTATTGGTATTGCAAGATTATACCACCACATACATCCATGTCTTGAGTTTTTATCATCACCTGCTGCAATCTGTAAATCAAAGTAACAACTGAGTACTGATGTCAGCATCAAAGTAGGGAATCAGTCTAAAGAAACATATCTTTCTAAAATCACATTTAAAACAACACACCAAAAGCATGAAATTTCTTCATTCAAGTAATACAGTTTGAAAATATGTTAGTAGATAATTCTAGAAACAAAACCATGTTTTATTCTTTGACACAGTAAATCCAGCCGTAAATTTTTATTCCAAATATAAAATGAGATAAGGAAATTTTACATTAGACTGTGATTCAGTGTTAAAGTTACTGAAAACTGAGGATGAAAGAGGACTCTGTAGCTCAGAGGATGTGCTGCTCTGGCAGAACTCCTCAGTTCAGCTCCTACCACTCATATGACTATTCACTAACATCTGTAACTTAAGTTTGAGGGGAATGATGATGAAAAAATGAAGATGGAAGCAGGCAGACATTCATACACATAAAATAAAAATATGTAAAATTATTGGAACCTGAGAAACACCAAAATCAGGGCTGAAGAGATGGCTCAGTGGTTAAGAGCACTGACTGCCATTGCAGAGGACCCAAGTTTGAGTCCCAGCACCCATATGGCGACTGACAACCATCTGTAACTCCAGTTCCAGGAGATCTGACGCTCTCTTCTGACTTCCATGGGCACTGCATGACCTGGGTGCACCTACCTACATGCAGGCATTACACTCATACACATAAAATAAGAATAATAAATAAAAATATTTAAAAAAGAAATATCAAAATCATTCATAACAAAAATGATTATATAAATAAGACTATTGTCAATTACTATCATATGACACTATGAATGAGACTCAGTTCATTTATATATATTTTAAATTCATTTTGCAATCTATAAGTGATGATATAAAAATAATAGATATTTGTAATAAATATTATCAAAATACTTAAAATTAAGCATCAATATTCAAACTCACAATTTTATTTTTTAAAAATTTAAAAATTAATTTATTTCTATTTTATGAGTAAGAGTGTTTTAAGTCTGTTTATGCAAGTGCACCATGTGTATGCAATACTCATGGGGTCAGAAGAGAGGGTCAGAGCACTTGGAACTGGAGTTACAGGTGGTTGTGAGTCATCATGTGGATCATGGTAACTGAATCTCGGTCCTCTGAAGGAATAGCCTCTTCTCAACCACTGAGCCATTTCTCCAGCCCCCATAAAACCAATTTACCTTTAAAGTTAAAAGTTGGGAGATTCATAGACCATTCATCAGATTACCAATGTGAAACAATAAGTGAACGTAAGATAGGATCTTACATTAACTTTTTAACTATTGTCATATTTCCAAAAGTAGCTATATTATGGATTTAATCCTTTATCTCCTCCACATGCTCTTTAATTTCAAGTCCATATTTTCATATAGGAATCAACTCATTCTCCCGATACTTCTGTAATCATCCATGACTTTTACTCTAGTGGACATTCACTCGAATCTTCTACAGCTGTTCCTGGTCTTCCCAGGGGTGCCTCCCAAAGGCTGTGGTCTCTGAGTCATTTCCTTGAGCAATGACCATGGGAAGTATGCCTCCCTGTTCTCCACACTCCATGTTAAATTTTTCTGAACAGTTCTGAGACAAAAACTTAATGTTTCAGGTAAATTAAGTGAGCATAATTAAATTGTAAGTCATACTTTTTGAGTTTTAGCATCCTTCCTGTAATATGTGTTAGGGTATATTTTTGGAAACAGAACATTTTATATGTACCATCAAAAACTATAAAAGGTGCAACAACACTTCAATTTACCATGCTGTTATGCAGCATTACTTACACATTCTCAAAGCATACTACCTTTAAATCAAAGCATCAGAATAGTGAATGAGTGTGGATTCAGATGAAAATATTATTGGAGAGAAAATAGAAAAATAAACATGTGTTGCATTTCTAAGTTACTTGGATTAACCTGAAGATGAAAAGTTGTATGTTTAATTGTATTAAATTTGAATAAATAAATTTTCCGAAGGAATTAAAGGAAGGGACTGCCTGAAAAGGAAGAGAATGAAGTGGGAAGGAAGGAAGGAGGAAGGAAGGAAAGAAGGAAGGAGGAAGAAAAGGATCTTTTGTTCTAAGAATGTCTATTTGAACACTTTGGGTACATGTGCAGTTACTATATATGAAGTGTTATTCTCTGGGTTCCTTATAAAATGTTTTATCCACTTTTGTAACCACAGACTTTGGTCATACACTCACTATTCAAGTAAGGAATATGACCACCAAAGTCCATGCAAAACTGTCAAGAACAAAGGTGTAAAGTGCACCAATACACATGGGTCCATTAAACACAAAAGCCTCCTCATACTATCTTAATATTAATACATTCATCATAACAAGATCATTTCATAAAATACAGAAATGCCACCTTATGAGTCTCACCATGTGTCAGGTCCAGAAAAATCTGAAGATAGCCACCAAAATGCTCAGTTTGTAGCTAACTTTTATGTGCACATGTAAGAGAAGGGAGAGTAGCTCTGGCACTGAGGGTGGAGAGTTTGACCTCTACTTTTCATGATGGTTTCCAAGTAAAGGAAGAACAAAAACAAAGGATCCAAAATTCCTCCTTGACTGCCCACTGCAATTTAAAGCAATTTCCCTGAGAGCCTATGAACATATGATGCTGATTCTTGGTCCCTCCAGGATTGGAAATTTTTCGCCCCCTGTGAGATTCTAAGACACAATTTTGTGTACTTTTTTCATTTGTTCAAGTCTTTCTAATACTTTTATATACCTCCAAAATTGGTTTTTATTTTTTTCTTCTTAGCTTTTCAGAGGCTTATGTTTGATACTGTTTTCATGTCGCATAATGTTCAGGAAAAAAAAAATTTTCTGAAGGATCGAATATACTCTTTCTGTGAAGAATTTAAGCAAAATGCCTTCAGTCCCAAGGAATGTATCAGTCTCTCAGGAAACATGCATTGTTTGGGTAAAATATCAGCAATGACTGTTCATTATAGGAAAACATTTTGTGTATAAATTTGTAGAAGTATATAGTAATAGAAATATTTATTTCTTCTATGATTTTTTACTTTTCTTTTTAAAAAAATTTATTGGGGCTGGAGAGATGGCTCAGCAGTTAAGAATACTGTTTGTTCTTGCAGAAGGCCCGGGTTCAAATCCCAGCACCCACATGGCAGTTAACAACTGTCCTTAACTCCAGTCCCAGTGGATGAGACAGCCTCTTCTGACCTCTGTGGGCATTGCACAACATGGGTGCACTTACCTACATGCAGGCAATACATGCATACACATAAAATAAAAATAAATAGAATTTAAAAAATATTTTTATTGAGTTTTTGTTCAGTTCATATAATAGATCTTAATTAAATTCAGGACCCACCCCCTGCCATTGAGTTTCATGCATTCTATCATATATGTTAAATCATTTCCAGTTAAATATTTGTACCCAGATGTCTTTTGGTGCAAGTTCATGCACTGGAGTTGAGTCAGCCTATCATGAGTCTCTTCCTTAAAGAAGATCAACTCTCCATTATCCAGCAGTAATCAGTTGCTAATAGTTCCTCAACTAGGGCTGGGGGCCTGATGCCCATTTCTCTCCTTCAATGCTGGGGTTTTGTCTTTTCTTTTGACAATTTCATACATATATATGATGTATGATTATTATATATACAACCCATGAATCCCTTCTCCATCCACCAATCCTGCTGGCTCCCTTCTTACCAACTCATTTGTACTCCTATATTCAAGTCTTTTATTTTTTTTAACACACTGACTTTAATTAGAGTTGCTTGAATAAACATGAAGGGGGGGTAACTTACTGGAGTGTAAAAAAACTTCATTGTGGTGACATACATGAAGAAAGTGACACACCTTTGCCAGGAAGCATAGTGTCTGTAGCTCCTCACCCAGATTTGGGGGCCCCACGTGTCTTTCACCTGTCCTTGATGGAATGTTGAAGGGCAATTATGTACCACTATTGTACAGGTATACACAACTGATGTTTCCTCATGATTGTAATGGTCATGTCACACCCAGAAGGTAAGATTTCACTGCACACCTTCCCATCATCCAGTTTTGCATTCTATGCTGTCCTCTATTCTGAGATATTGACTGGTCCTAGAGCTGGGTTGATGCAGTTGTTGTATTAAAGGCTGAGCATTGACCAGCCACTTATATTCAGCAGTTTTGAGTCATCAGTCTGCAGTAAAACTCATCCACTGTATAAAGCTTCACTGCCCAAGTCTGACAGTATAGTAGCTGATGGGTATAAACACTAATATTTAGGAGGAAGCTTGACAATTTGTCTATTTAGCAAAATAACTGTAGTAGGTTTTTCCTGTTGTCTGTGACCTCACTGCTTTTATCTAAGTTTGTAATACTAAATATCTGTCTCCTCCTGTGAAACATGGCGCGAATCAAACCTGAATGTGATTGGTTACTGTGATGGATAGCTTTAATTGTCAACATGACACACCTGGGTACAGAAGACCTTAATTGAGGAATTTCTTCTGATGGGCATGTCTGGGGGGCATTTTCTTAATTGTTAAGTGATGGGGAGGGCCCAGTTCACTGTGTGTGGTGCCACCCTGGACAGGTGGTCTTGGGTTATATAAGAATTCAGGCTGAGCACACACCAGGAGAGCAAACTGCTAAGCAACATTCTTCCATGATCTGTGCTTCAGCTCCTACCTCCAGATTCCTGCCCTGAGTCATGTCTTAGCCTCCCTTGATAATGGACTGTGAGCTATGAGACAAACACTTTTTCCCCCAAGTTGGTCAGCATTTTTATCACAACAATAGAAGATAATGAGGACAGTTATCCTTCAAATAGTCACATCGATAACACACTACTAGGCAAATCTTAGCTGGTGGTTCAGTATTCTAGCATGCAAGGTCCACATTTTAATAAGCCATTTTATCAGTTTTATCCCAGAACAGCTGAGCCCACATAGAATCTTCTGGAAGATTAGCCATAATGCTCTGAAAGAAAAATCAAAACACATGCTTGATACATACAGTGGCACAAAATAAACATTATCCTTCCAAAATTGAGGAAGAAGTGCATAGCAAGGAATTAGAGGACAATAGCAACACCAGAATTAGGCAGAAAGAAATCACAAATCCTGAATCTCCAAGTCTTTTAGCAACTAGGCACCTGAGTAGATCATCAGAGAACTAAAATAAATAGGTAGTCCCTACCACCCCATCTCTGCTGCCTGTGGAACAATCTGTCTCCTGATTGGTCTCTACTCTATACATGCAAATTACCTTGATAGATGTGGTATGGCCCTGGCATCTCCAAGATCTTGGGCCACCCATTGTAATGTAGGTCTCACCACCCAGGTACAAGCAGTGGCCTCTCAGAGCCTCCTTAAAGGACTCTTCTTTACATGCATTATTTGGAAGCAACTTATATCCAAAACTGTGAAACAAGACTCCACAGCCTTCACAATCTTTGATCTTTCATATTTATAAAACCAATACCTGTTAGTTTTCCTTAATCAGAATGTGTAACCTGAAACTATAGGACATAGCTGTATCAGCATCTGTGTGATAATTCTGGGGAACCGTTTTCCTGAGCAGTTGTTTTTAAGGAGTAATGAACTGCTTAAATTGCATTCTCAGTTTAAGCTCTACCTGTTCAAATAGGTTCATATTTCACAAGTCTGAGCTTATTTTGATGGTTGGGATCTTACCCCCTAAGGTGTATTTGCTATTATCCATGTGAAGAGATGGATGCTTCTCTTTAATTATAATAGTCTCTTTTGCAAGCATACATCTTGGATACAAAATTTAATTTTCTAGAGCTCTTTTCCTCTTTATAAAAACTCCGTATTTGCTGCATTTTTATGTCTAATGTTCTGGTCTTTTTTCACCGTGTACCTAAATAAGTGCTGTAAAAATATCCATGGTACAGACTGAGTGTTCTGTAAGGGAATTTCCTCTGTCCAATATATTACTCCGTTATCTTTAAATAATATGTCACTGAAGTTCTAAGAACATAGTCAAAATAAAGTCAGATTCTTGGACAAAAGTTTCATGCAAACATTTCCTAATACAGTTCCTGATAGAGTGTTTCTATGCCCTAAAACCTCAGCTGATCCTTCAATGTGCACATTTCCCTCAACATCCTTGTCTTCTGAGATTCCACCAGAATAGCCCATTAGGTACTACCACAGGAACACTAACTAGGACTTTTCTAGACAAATGTACAAGTCTTCTACATTGCACCCATAAATCACTTCCAAAGGCAAAAGAACCACATGTTTTTTTATCAGACAACAACCCCACATTTTCTATGAATTTTCTGTATTAACTACTTATTTCATAGCCACAACAGAATTCCTGAGAATGTTTTGCTCACAGTGCAATGGCCCCTTCCATCATGGTTAGGTATCCAGACAACAAGAGCTTGAGACAGGTAGTTATCTTGCATCCACAATCCAGAAGAAGAGTAATGGATTGTGCTCTCTATCTTAATTCTTTTTATTGAATCCAGGACCTAAAATCAGAGAAGAATGATGTCCAAATTTCAGGTGGATCTTCCCATTTCAAGTATGCTAATCAAGATAAATCTAACCAAGATAAACCCTCACAAACATGGCTCCAGGGCAACTTAATTCAGGAAATTTCTCATATATGTATCTGAAGGCTTACCTTGTAGATTATTTGAGATTCTGTCATCTTGCCTATCATCACTAACCATCACAGTATCCATTTTATTTATTGTCTTGCCTTATAGCTTAAGCTAAGGCTTCAAGTACTATACTGAACAGAAGTGAAGATATTCTAATACTCTTTTCTTATTCTTGATTTTGATGGGAACACATCAAGTATTCAGGTGATATTTGTTTAGTAACTGTTAGCAAGTGGACACTAGCATTTCTACATTTCTGACTGTGTTTTTAATCTGCTCATAGAATATTCCACTTTGTACTTTACCCTGCTTGCTTAATTACCAACTGTTTCTGTTTTTTTTTTTTAACAAAATAGAATAGCACACAAACAATAGTATGAAAATACATCTGTACAGATACTGTTGTTGGGAGCCTGGGAGGCTGAGGTTCAACTGAGTCTTGGCTTCCTCTCAAAACTGCTGACAGGCCTTAGTTGACAGCTTTCCATTCTGCCCGCAGCCTTGGCCTGGAAACCCTGGCAGGCAGCCGGGCCTCACAACCTTGGCCCAAAACCTTGGCTTGAAGCCAGGGCCAGATAGCCTTGCTAGATAGCCTTGGCCCACAGACTTGATCTCTTTTCCAGCATACGGTTCTATTCTTCTATAATCAGAAATTCCTCCCTTAATGTGCATCAGAGCCCTTGTGCTCTGACTGATGTATTGGTTTGCAGTCTGTGTGTCTTTGTTCTCTTTCTCTATAAAATCTCATGCTTGAGCTTCAATAAACGAGACTTGATCAGACTCCTGTCTTGTCTCCATTTCTCTTGTCATTTGCCTCATCCACGGCCCCACCCCCCAATCCAGGTACTTCGTGGAAGTTCTGCGGGTTGGAACCGAGTCACATTGTGGGGTGGCCTCCCGCATACTGTAAGCAATATTTTTATACATTTGATTATATTAGCTTAATTTATTAAGTTCAAAGCATAATTTAAAATATATTTTATTATTTTTATTTAATGAACATGAGTGTATTGCCTGAAAGTATGTAAGAGCACCTGTGCCATGCAAGGCCCTCAGAGATCAGAAGAGGGTGTTAGATTCTCTGGAACTGAAGTTACAAGCAGTTGCTAGCTGCTGTGTAGGTGCTGAGAATCATACCTGGGTCCTCTGCAAGAATAAATGGACTGATAGGAATCAGAGGCAAGAATTAGCTAGGCAGTTAGGGTAAAAAGACCCCAAAGAAAAGTAGACAGTTTCTTGAATAAAAGTCAAAATGTCTGTGGGCCTGTTAGCAACATACTCTGTTCCAAGTCCAAAAGTGTCAAAAGTATCTGGGAGCTTGTATCTAATCCTTAAAAGGTTTTAGGGTTACCTCTTCAGAGGAGGGAATGTTGGAGGGGAGGGAGTGAGCACGGATTTGATCTAAACACATTATATGCATGTATGAAATTCTCAATAAAGTTTTTATAAAAAAATGTATAAACAGAGCTCTTAAATGCTAAGCCATTGCTTCATCTGTCAAAGCATAAAATTAAAAAAAGATGAATTCACAAAAAGGAAATATAAATAACAAAATTTGAAATGGCAATTAACTAATATTTCAAAAACTCCTACTTATTTAAAACACATTTATATTTTATGAGTGTTTTGCCTGCATGTATGTTAGTGCACTTGTGTCCTGCAATGTCATGGAGGTCAGAAAAGGGTGCTGGATTCTCTTGAACTGGAGTTACAGATGGTTGTTAGTTGCCATGTGAGTGCTGGGAATGGGACCTGGGTCCTCTACAAGAGGAATCGGTACTCTGAACCATCTCTTCTACCCCTTCCACTTACTTAAAATCCCATTTTTGTTTGTCCTTACAGTGCATACCTTTTAAAAAAGAAATTATTGAGCATTTGTACATTTCATACATTTCTAAATCAAATTTAGACCTCCCCCCGATTCATGTCCTTCCAACCCCAATCAGACCTCATGTATTTCATCATACATATTAAGTCTTATCCAGTCAAGCATTTTATCCAGATGTCCTTCAGAGAAAATTCATCCACTGGAGTCTAGTCAGCCTATCCAGAGATCATAAGTAGGGCATACTCTCTCTCACTCATCAGTAATCAGTCTCCAGTAGTTCCCATTCTGGGTCCATCACCCATATCTCTTCTGTTACTCTGGGCCCTTGTCTGATTGAGTTTTATGGTTCCTGTGCTTAATGCCACCATTGCCACAGTTTGCATGT
This sequence comes from Nannospalax galili, assembly GCF_000622305.1. Classification (NCBI taxonomy): domain Eukaryota; kingdom Metazoa; phylum Chordata; class Mammalia; order Rodentia; family Spalacidae; genus Nannospalax; species Nannospalax galili. Next base: position 245,447 of record NW_008338401.1, on the reverse strand, counting down.
GCAAGTTTCCAATATCCTGAAAGCCTCTGCTTCCCTATGTTTATGAACCAATCCTGACACTTACAGTCTTTCCAAACCCTCTTTTGCAATGGTCCCTGAGCCATGGTTTAATATATGAGCCCTATCCAGGAAGACATTCTCTTCAGCCCCCTAGTCTTTAAAATTTGGCCAGTTGTGGCCTTCTGTGTACATCACACACTGTTGTTTAAAGATGCTTCACTGGTGAGAGCTGTGGGGTGCACTAGTTTTTTCTCTACCCCTTGTTCCACAATGTTCCATGAACCTTAGATATAGAAGTTCAACTGTAGCTGTGTCACCTAGGACTGGGCATCTCTTAGACATATAATCTTTGTGTCTAATCAGTTGTAAGATTCTGCAGCAACCTCCATACGTTGCAAATTGATGGTTCTTTGATGAGTGGTGTATGGAATGCTTGTTTGTAAATAAAGGATCCATATTAGTGTATGGTCAGAAATTTCTTTATCTAGAGATGTGATAGAGATAGGGTTTTCTGTAGGATCTGTGTCCTCTCCAGTCATGTGTATTTTGCTGTGTTTACAGTAACACCCATGGGTTCACTCCAATGTAACACCAGGAGCCAGGAAAACAGAAAGGATACATGGAGGTAAAGGAAAAGAAAGAACATGAAAGAGGGGGTTAGTAAGGAGCAGATGTTATGCAGGTGAAGGAGAGAGTGGAAATGTTTGGTTGGAAGGGGAGGAGGGAGGGACATACAGGGGTCCTTGGTATAGGGACTCAGGAAAGGAAGGATGGTAGGAGGTGGGAGGTGGGTGTTTTATTGGGGTGGTGATAATGGGAACACTGGAACTGGGTAGGGAGGAGGGAGGAAGAAAGAGTAGAGATGAATGGATCTTGGTGGTAGGGAACTCAGAGGGAAATGTAATGTCTCCAAAAGTCCCTCAGTAGTGCATGTCTTTAATTCCAGCACTTGGAAGGCAGAGGAAGGAAGACCTTTATGTGTCCAAAGACAGCTTGATCTACACAGAAAATTAAAGTCACCTAATGAGAACCTATCTAAAAATGTCACATCTTCTTGTATTAAATAAAAAAATGTTTTCCAAAGATGAATAGCATAATTTCCTGAAAACTTATTCATAAAATATTATAAAATTAACTAAATGAAAATTGTTCAAGTAAAAACTGAAGGAAGGATGGATTCGGGTTTAATGTGATTCAAAAAACACATATAATTTTAATAAAGGATAAGCGTTATCATGAAAGTGAGAGGGGGTAATCTCGGAAATGTTTCTGAGACTATGAAGTTGAACTGTCCTTTCTATCAAAACTAGAGAGTTGAAACCAAAGTTAGCATAGAGGAAAGATCATCAGTCTGTGAGGTATGAAATAATCAGGGAAAAAGAAGTCACGTGCATTTATCAGGGACATCAGTTGTTAGATATGGTTGGAGCAAAAGCAAGCCTAAGGCCTGAGACAGCTGACTGAAAGCCAGAGATGGAACAGGCTGGAGACTGTGGCTTAAGAACATCTCAGCCACATTACATGTACATAACCATGTTCATAATCTTCTAATATGTTAAATGACAATATTTTCAAATGCCCAGTTCTTTTTTAATGTTAGAAGGGAACAAATAAAAAAGAAATAAATTAGATCTCAGAAGACGAAGAAGGAAGATTTGGATTTTGAAAACAGTCAGGGCTACATATAGAACTTTTCCTAAAATAAATTAAACAACAAGTAGAAACTGAAAACAAATTGGTACATCTAAAGCCAAATTCAGTATGCTCTAATCATCCGCCCTTCTTTGAATAGAGTCACGATGAGTTGCTAAGTGAGAGGAATAGAAACACACATAGTTCAGTAAGCCTCTGCCATCCTGAAGGAGGGGATATCTTAGCTATAACCTAAAATTAAACATCGTTAGTAATTAGGGAAATGCAAATCAAAGCTACTCTAAGATTTCTTCTTTGCCCACAGAATGGCTAAGATCAAGAGAACAAATTCCAAAATGCTGTGGAAGATGTGGGGAAAGGGGAACACTCATTCACTGCTGATGGGATTGCAAATTCCTGCAATCAGGGTGGAGCATTCTTAGAAAATGAAAAATATATCTACATTATCATCTTATTATACCACTCCTAGACATATATGCAAAGGACACTTTATATTGCAGAGATATTTGTGCAGCCATGTTTGTTGCTGCTCTTTTCACAATAACTAAGAAATGGAAACAACCTGAATGTCCCTAAACTGAAGAGTGGATAATGAAATGGTACTTTTACACAATGGAGTTCTACTCAATGGTAAAGAAAAACAAAATCATGAAATTTACAGTAAGGTAAGTGGATGAAACTAGAAGTTATTACACAAAGTGAAGCAGCACAGACTCAGAAAAACAAGCAATGTGTGTTCTCTCATTTGTGGCTCTTAGCTACAAATCCTAATAATTGAGTACACATCTCACAGACCCTTATTCTTTGTGTTTATTCAGCTGTGCAACTTTGTAATAGTCTCCATAGACTTTCTCCATTCTATAGGCTGTGTCTACACTAATGATGTCCTTCACTGTACAGAAGTTTTGCTGTTTCATGAGGTTCTATTTGTTAATTGCTCTTAATCCCTCCCAGAATCCTATTCAGAAAGTTCTTTTCAGTGCCTATAAATTATTATGGTCTGTACTATAACCTGAGATAAGGAATGGTGGCAAGCTCCTTCAATGTTTTTATTATTTATAATTATTTTGGCGATCCTCCATCTTTTGTGATTTCAGGAAAATTTTAAGATTGTTTTTACTAATTTATTTGAAGTGCTCCATTGGAATTTTGATGGGAATTGCCTTGAATGTGTAATTTTGGTAGGACGGCCATTTTCACAATATTAATACTTCAGTGTCTTAAAGTCTTCACTTGTTTAGATTTTTTAAATTTCTTGCTTAAGTTTATTCCAAGATATTTTACTTTTTTGAAGCTTTGGAATGAATAGGTTTGCTTACATGATTTCTTTCTTTAATCTCAGCACTGCAGAGGCAGAGACAGGCAGATTTCTGTGAGATTCGGACAGCTTGGTCTACGTAAGTTCCAGACCCGCTGGTCCTACAGAGAGAACATCTTTCAAAAAACAAAAGAAAAAAAGGCAATCATCAAAATTATAATAGATTATGCTTTTGAAATCTACTTTCAGCTCTAGTTAGTCTAAATTCTGTTTTCTCTGCATGGAAAAGGAGAAACATGCTCACTACAACAGCATCTTAAGGCTGTGTTGCCAGTAATGGGATAATCAAGGTCTGCCTTTGCTTCTACTGTAGTAGGAAGTGTCTGTGGGTATTTGAATATGGAATTTGC
>NW_008338401.1:220478-241228 GCF_000622305.1 Nannospalax galili | reverse complement strand
GACCCGCTGGTCCTACAGAGAGAACATCTTTCAAAAAACAAAAGAAAAAAAGGCAATCATCAAAATTATAATAGATTATGCTTTTGAAATCTACTTTCAGCTCTAGTTAGTCTAAATTCTGTTTTCTCTGCATGGAAAAGGAGAAACATGCTCACTACAACAGCATCTTAAGGCTGTGTTGCCAGTAATGGGATAATCAAGGTCTGCCTTTGCTTCTACTGTAGTAGGAAGTGTCTGTGGGTATTTGAATATGGAATTTGCTCATAGAACTCATGGAACTGAGTTAGTCGTGTGATCTGGGTTGTATTCATGTACAAGCAGGCTGGTCCAATGACATTTTATATGTCAAAGAAATTCCAGCACTAAAATTGTCAAGCACACATAAGTCGGCTCTCCTTTAAATGAACACAAATGACTCAGGACTATCTAGAGTTCAGCTTCTGTTTATGCTCTATCCTCTGCATTCCTATGTTCTTCTGTCCACAGTGACACTTAGAAACTTATTTTCACTTGGAACGGATTCATTAACTTTCATTTCAAATGCATATCTATCTTTTTTATTATTATTATCATTATTTTTTTAGTTCAGCTGGCCTGGAACTCATTATTTAGACCAGGCTGGCCTCTGTCTCACAGAGATCTGTCTGGGTCCATTTCCCCAGTGCTTGGAATAAAGGCCTATGTCATCAAACCCGGTGCATATGTTTTCCAATATAAGGTCATTTTAAGTAAAACAATGTGAATAACAAGCATTTTAATATATAAATCTGTTGCAATAATTAATAAACTTTATGAAATTGCAGAACTGAACTGAATTTACTGTGCTAATACTGAGTAACTAGAGAAAGTTTTATCTTTCTAATATTTTATTTATTATTTTTATTTTATGAGTATGAGTGTATTGCTGCATGTGTGAAAGAACATCCATATCGTGAAATGTCTGCAAAGGTCAGAAGAAGGTGCTCAATCCTCTGGAACTGGAGTTACAAACAGTTGTTAGCATTCATGCGGGTGCTGGGGTCTTCAGCAAGAACAGTCAGTGCTCTTAGCCATTGAACCATCTATCCATCCCCAGAAAGAATTATCATAAAAGCATAGCTACCTCACTTCCAGTGTTCACACATTCAATACACAATGGTGCCATTTTATTTTTCTGAGTAAAGAATAAATGCTTGTTTAAGTAAATATTCACATTAATTATACTTCATGTTAAGTTTTATAAGTATAATTACTTGATATGCTTGTGTTTATGTATGTTTGTATGTGTGTGTGTCTGTGTGTGTCTGTGTGTGTGTGTGTATATATGTGTGTCTGTGTGAGTGGTTTGTGCATGTGTTTGAACATAACAGAAGTACTGGTGCCCATGTACATACTTGAAGAACCCAGAGGAGGGCACTGAATACCCTCATCTATCCCCCCTGCCTTATTTCCTTGGCAAAAATCCTGTGACTTAACTATGAACTGGCAGTTTTTTTTTAACTGTACAAGATTAGCTGTACAGTTAGCGCCTGGACTTTGCCTGTCTCCACTTCCACAGCAATGAATTAAAGATGCCCTATCATGATTGGCTTTGGACATGGGTAGTCAAGATCCAAAAAGGTCTTTATGCTTACACAACAAGTGCTTTTACCCACTGAGCCAATTACTCAGTCCTGTAAATATAATTAGTTAATATTTATCAGAAACTACTGTAAATCTTTTCCACATTTTCCTGATGGCATTTACCATTTCCTTATTCCTGAAAGTGTAAACCATAGGATTAAACAATGGTGTCATGACATCTGTAAATACAAACACATATTTCTCAAAAGAAAGTGCAGTTGTAGGTCGTGCATATATTAATAAACATGGAACAAAGAAAAAAACCACAACAGTAATGTGGGATCCACAGGTGGAGAGAGCTTTACGCCGCCCTGCAGAGCTGCATTCTCTCAGAGAGAACAAAATGACACCATAGGAGACAAGCAGCAAGGAGAAGATGATGATGCAGATGGACCCACTGTTGGCAAACACCAAAAAGACAAACATGTGTGTGTCAGTGCAGGCAAGCTTCAGTAATGGGAACAAGTCACATATGAAATGATCAATGACATTGGGTCCACAGAAAGGCAGAGGCAAAGTGAAGATAATCTGTATGATAGAGTGCAAATAGCCTCCTATCCATGCTACCCCAAGCAGGGCACCACAGAGCCTCCTATTCATGATGGAAGAGTAGTGCAAGGGTTTGCAAATGGCTACATAGCGGTCATAGGCCATGGTTGCCAAGATAATCACTTCCACCGCAGTAAGGAAATGGACAGCAAAGACCTGTGTTATACAACATTCAAAGGAGATGGTCTTCTTCTCGTAGAAGAAGTCTGCAATCATCTTGGGTGTGACAACAGAAGAAACACATGCATCCAGGAAAGACAGGAATGCCAAGAAGAAGTACATGGGGGAGCCCATCAGTGCAGGGCTATGGACGATGGTCACCACAATCATCATGTTGCCCCCAATAGTAGCAAGGTAGACCAACAAAAATACAACAAATAATATTTTCTCAACTTTTGGGTTCTGTGAAAGCCCCAGGAGTATGAACTCAGTAACAAAACTCTGGTTCTTCATTATTATTGAGAATATGATGAAAGTAATATATTTATTTAAATCTGCAATTGCAAAAATATTTTATTACACAAACTGATAACACAACCATGAAAATGTTAGTGCATTCTTATGGAAAATTACCTCCATTCAATTTTGTTAAATTATAAATGTTTAAAGGGTATGGGTGGGTATCCCATCACATAGAATTTAGGTGGAGACAAATTTTTGAAAACCTTAAAATAGCCACATTTTGAGTTTTGTGTTAGAGAAGAGAAATAGTGTAACATTGAACTGTCAGGTTTCATCAATCCATAGGAGATTCTTGAATTGAAATATTTAAAGGCTAGTTGAAACTATATATATGTGGTCTTATGAAAAACCACAATAGATGAACATGCCTGTCATCTATATGGAATAAGGCATGGCTTGTTAGCCTGTAGTGAATGATCAGAACACCACTTTATTAACCAATGTAAAAAGAGGCAAAATATGCTTTAGTTTCACTTGAAAATCCTTGGTACATTTTAACTTTTATTTCAAAGTATGAAGTGGTTTGGAGCTTCAATGAATTAACTTATTCTTTATAAACAGAAATCTCAGTGGGAAATTGTCTAGAACTACACATGACACAAAAGTTGAAACTTGAAGCTTCATGTGTAATTCATCATATTAATAAGTGATAAAAATTTTACAAATTTATACTGTTGTCATGATGATTAAATGAAGTTGTCCAAAATAATTCAATTGCTTAGTACTCAATTTGCCAATCGATATTTTGTTGCAGGTGGTATTGTTGCTATTTTATTGATGCATGCATTTTAATTTAGGTCTCAATTCAATGAAATAAAAAATATTTGACATGTGATTTCAAAAGAATCTGGCTGGTTCCAACACCCATGACCTCTCCTCAGGATCAAGAGACTGTTGAATGAGTCTGTTTTTATTAGTGAAAACTTAAATGTAAGAGTAATCTTTGTATATTCTCTTCTTGTCTATAATGGCACAGCCTTATTTGTTCCCTTGTGAAGGGAACAGAGTAAATGATGACAAATCAGGTGATGGGTCAATCACTTACAAATGCAAATTGGTGAAAACCACAAAGCTAAAGAGAAACAAGTGTTTGAATATAGAGTTTTGTGACTTATTTGCCAATTATTTATACATCACACCCTTGCTGGAGGAAATAATTCACAAGACATATGGTTTGATATTTATCTGAATATACTATAAGATTTTTTCAAACAGTACACTTTGCTCATCACCAAGGATTGTGAGGAGAGTCAAATTAAAACTGCCCCAATGTTACTGATGTTAAGTGCCCTTAAAATTCTACTGGAATTCATTCATATGAAGACTCAGCTGCATTACCCATTGAAAGCTTTCCCCGAAATCCTCTAAGTAATAATTCTAACTCTCTACTTCATAGTCCCCAGTGGTGAGAATTTCAAAAACTGTTTGAATATATTTGCATGTGAATATGTGTACACATATGTGTGTGTGCATATATACGTGATGTTTCAAGTCTGTTATTAAAATATTTTGTACTGTGAAAGAAAAGCATGATGTTTTTACAGACTTCCTCTTAGAGGGAACAAGCATAATTTTTCATGTTAATATAGCTATCATATGAAGTTGCATACATAAACTTTATTTAATTAATTATTTATTTATTATTTATTCGAGACACGGTCCCCCTATAGCCCCAGCTGTCTTGGAGCTCACTATGTAGACCAGGCTGGTCTTGAACTTACAAATATTTGCCTGCCTCTGCCTTCCGAGTGCTGGGACTAAAGTTGTGTGCCACCATATGTGCTGAATACATAAACTTTAAAATAACCATTTTGTGATATTCTATGGTTATTTCCTCACTAGTATCTGTAATGTGAGCTCTGTATCCACTCACAGGAAACAGCATATAAATGAACAGCATATAAATCAAACCCCAAAGGTCACGGGATCAAACAGGAATAATTTGTCATACACTAAGAAGATCATGATACGACGTACCAGCAGTTATTCAGTGCTAAAGCTGGGTAGACAAAGAACATGAATAAATACCATTGCAGTACTTGATACACATGCATGAAAATATGACAAAACTTATCATTCCTCAGAATGAAGATTCATGGAAATAAATGTAAAACTACTCTAGCTCTTGACATTTGCACTCTTATTCAGCCCCTTACCTTGTTCTGTGGCATATGTCTGACTGCATAGTCCTCCTAAGACTCTATGATCATTGAGTCCCACTTGTTCACGTGATTTGAACTTGAAAGCTGTCTTGTGAAAATCACACAAAAATTGTGATGGGATCAGAAATTCAGGGAGAGATGATGACTGTGAAGATCAAGTTGTCCCAGACAATGACAGAGAGAAAGGATGATTTTAGATCATTCTGGCTTTTGCATACCCAAAGCTGGTAAGTATTCTTCTTCATATTTTATAAAATATTTTATTTCATGCATTGCAGTAAGAGATGATGTTTTCAGAGCACATTATTTTCCATTGTTTTTCATAATTTAAACAATGGTTTAGTGTTAAGGTCCTCATATCTACTCACAGGCACTCCTGTTTCAGATATGTTCTTGAACAAAGAACCAAACTGAGCAGTAAATTCCCAGGAAAACAAGGCCATCTGTGAACCTAAAGATTAAGTGAATCCTACTTTGTCTCTTGTATTCCACTTAAAATGCTCATTCATTCAAAACAGTGTCATCATATTCCAGTAAAGCAATTTCATAAATTTGTGTTAAAACATCCAAAATGGAGGTATAATGTAGTCATAGACTATGATCACATGGGTTCTGGCTTGTATCATTTAGAATATAATTTACCTACATACAGTGTGTAGTCTAAATTCAATCCGGAAACAAGAAAAGAAGTACAGTTGAAAATTAAGCCAAGTACGTTGGTTATTTGGTTAACTAGCATATCCTTGTTTATTGGATAGTCTTACCAAACATACTCATCGGCAAATAGTGTGGCAGTGTCAATTGAAACCAGATGAGTGATATCCTGGACCCATCTTTCATATCTTAGTTGTGTTGACCTAAGGTTGGGCTACATAAAATGTTAAGTAGAAAATAAAATTTGCTCACATTCTGCTGTGGGAGGAGTCTAGAAGTACTTAGAGAGCTGGCTATGATTGCGATATATTGTATAGGTATATGTATATGAAGTTCTCAAATAATAAATTAAATTATATTTAAGGGGCTGGAGAGATGGCTCAGAGGTTAAGAGCACTGACTGCTCTTGCGGAGGACCTGGGTTCAATTCCCAGCACCCACATGGTGGCTAAGAACCATCCTTAACTCCAGTTCCCAGGAAATCCGAAGCCCTCTTCTGACCTCTGCAGGGCACTGCATGACACGGGTGCACTCACATACACACAGACAATACACTCTTACACATAAAATAAAAATAATAAATAATTTTTTTTTTTGGTCTTTTTGAGACAGTCTCCCTGTAGCCCCAGCTGTCCTGGAACTCACTATGTAGATGAGGCTGGCCTTGAACTCACAGAGATCTGCCTGCTTCTGCCTCCTGAGTGCTGGGAGTAAAGGAATCTGCCACCAGGCCCAGCATAAATAAAATATTTTTAAAAATAGGTGACAAAACAGCCACGTGCCATGAATAAATTAAAACATTACAAGCTTTTTGGTTTATTCAATACACATAGGTAATTATTTTATTGGAGAGTTGACAAGGTCTGATGAAGCTCAGGCTCATCTCACACTCACCATGTAGCCTAGAATGCCTTTGATCTGCTGGCCCTCCTGTGTCCACTTCCAACAGCTGGGACTGCCATCTGGTATCACCGTTATCAGATAAATCAATAGTTTTAATCAACGGAATCCTCAATCACTAAATCAAAAAGAACTTGTGAATGGTGTCAGTATTATTTTAAACTTTGCCTTCAGTCTAAATGGACATGAAATATTTAGTCAAAAGAAAAATGTCTTTTTATAATCCCATTTAGCAAATTATACTAAATACAATAAAATTGCTTCTTTCATTCAATAATTTTACAAAACATATTAGAAAATAATTCCAGAATCCCAAGCTGGTTTATATTTTTGAAATAGTACTTCAGCCCAAATTTTTTTTTATAAAAACATAAAGAGATGGGGAAATTTTACAATGGAATGTAATCCATTGTAGAGAATATTGAGAAGAAATAAGTAAAAGATTCATATTGGGGTGTTTGGGAATATAACAGCATTATAAATTATTAACATGTAATACTATAAATAAAGCATTAATGACAGGAAGACATCAAGGATGAAGCAATTCAATTGTATGAGAAGTGAGAAAATTAGAGAAAAATCCAATATCCATAGATAGATATTATATATTCTATAATCTAGAAGGGAACATTTAAGATAATAGGTTTCATTTGTACTGAATATCTTATTATCAAAAAATGTAAAACTGAAATCAAAATCAAACCTCTCAGTCAATTTGCTATGACATTTCAGAAAAAGGATGTAAGGTTTGTAAATTATTCATCAGATTAGCCAAAGTGCAACTAATCACAACATAGCACAGAATCCTACATTGAAATTTTTCAGAAGTATCTTTCTTGAGCAGCCAAGCTATGGATTCAACCTTCCCACTTGTAATGCTCTTTGATTACTAATTCATATTGTCATATAGAGACAGATTCATTTTCTCTGTATTTTTCTTGAGACATTCCATGTCCTTCTGTTCTCTAACAGTCATTCACTTGAAAATTGTGGATCTGTCACTCTGGACTTTCTCCGGGGTTACTTAGAGCAGGAGCTGTGGTCGCTGTTCCATTTCCTGGATCAGTGACCTTGGGCAGTAGGCCAATCTATCATCCCTGGTGCCCACTATTTCTTTCCTATGCATTTTAACAGCAAAATTATAATAAATTGACAGCTATAATTAATTATAGTACCAGATTATGCAGAGATAACATAAATTTTGTTAACTGTGAAGTGCAAGTAACATTAAAAACTATCAAAGAGGGGCTAGAGAGCTTGCTCAGTGGTTAAGAACATTGTTCTTGCAGAAGACCCGGGTTCAAATCCCAGCACCCACCTGGCAGCTAACAACTGTCAGTAACTCAATTTCCAGGGACTCCGACAGCCTCTTCTGTCCTCCTCAGACATTGCACAACATAGGTGCATTTACCTATATGCAGGCAATACATGCATACACATAAAATAAAAATAATAAAAATAACTATCAAAGAGATGAGTAGAAGGATTACCATATAAATGGTTACTTTTAAATATATTTCATTTGGGTCTGGAGAGATGGCTCACCAGTTAAGGGCACTGGCTACTCTTACAGAGGGTCTGGGTTTAATTCCCAGAACTTACATAGTGGCTAACAACCATACCAACTCCAGGTCTAGGGAATTCAACACCCTCGTCTGACCTCTGTGAGCATGGTATAACATTGGTGCACTCACATACATGCAGGCAATACACTCATACACGCAAAATTAAAATAAATAAAACATTAAAATAAAAAATATATTTCAAACAAATAAATGAGGTTCTGAAGAGGCTAAACTACAATGCTTAGATAAAATTACATGCATATGGTTAAATTAGAACACTTTATTCTGTAATTTAAGTCATATTTTCATACTGTGGGTTTCTTTCTCTGTAACATGTATTAGGGTATATTTGTGGAAAGTGAGCATTTTATTTTTCATGATTAATAACTACATAATATACAGAGAAGTTCAACTTTTTATGCCTTTAACAGCATTGTGTATATATAATCTCAAAGAATACTGCCCTTAAATTCAAGCTTGAGAATGGTGAGTATATTAGCTCATAAATTAGCATGTATTAGAAAAATAGTATTATTGGAGAGGTATAGAAAAATAAACTTGTTTTGCATTTCTAAGATATTTTTTTTCAACTTGAAGTTGGAAATATGTTTAATTTATTTAAACTTGACTAAATATATGCCCAGGACTATGAGAAGAAACTGCCTTTGGAGGAAAAGAGGGAAGGAAGGAAGGAAGGAAGGAAGGAAAGAAGGAAGGAAGGAAGGAAGAAGGAAGTAAGGAAGGAAGAAGGAAGGAAGGAAGAAGGAAGGAAGAAGAGAATTTGCACTCTAGCTACCTAAGCACTGTGGGTACTCGAGCAATTTTAACTTTAAAGTTCTATTCTCTGAGTTCCTCATGCATCATTTTATCCACTTTTGTAACCACTAACCTTAGTCATACAATCTCTGTTAAAGTAAGGAATCTGAACACCAGAGCTTATGCATCTCTCTCCAAAGCACAGCAATGTAGCTTTAAACACAGTAACCTGATCAGACTACGTAATGTTAATGCACTTTATCAAAAATTAAAAATCATCTGAAAATGGAAAAAAATGTGTCCTATTAGTCTGACCAAGTGTCAGTTCTGTGAAAAATCTGGAAATAATGATGTCCTGCTCTCTGTGGTTTGAATGTCCATTGAATAGAGGCCAAAGTCTTTTGTTGGTATCCTGCGCCTCCATCCACATGTAGGGAGAATGAGATTGCCTCTGGCAGTGAAGGTGGAATGTTACCTGTGCTTCTCTGTTGTTGTCTTCACCATGGTCTCTGAATAAACAAATGAAGGATGATTCTTCCTTCACTGCAGCTGGAATTTATAGAGACTTCACTCAGATATCATGAATATGTGAGAATGACTCTTAATCTCTAGGGTTTTGAAAATATCTGGCCCCATGAGATTTCAAGGCTGAAATTTGTGCATGTTTTCAGATGCATGAGTGATTATAATGCTTTTACATCCATCCAAAGTTCAATTTTTTTCAATTATAGAAAGGTTCTATTTGATGATGTTTGTATACCATAATTTTCATAAATAGAACAATATTTTATAATGGATAGTATAGTTTCTCTGTACATAATTTAAGTAAAATAACTTCTACCCCACTGAACCTATCAATCTATAAGGAAAATATGTGTCTTTTGGGAAACATTATCAGGATGGTTTATTGAAAAATAACCTTTTAGTGGGTAAATATATGAGAGGTAGATATTAATATGAATAATATTTATTTCCTCTAGGAAAAATTTTAAACAATTTCATACACGTATACAATATATTATCACCTTAGTGACCACTCAAATCTCTCTCTTCTTCTCTGCCCAATCTTCTGGACCATCTTTTTATCAAGTGACCTCTCCTATGATAATGCAGTTTTTATTGACCCATTGAATTTAATTAGGGTTGCTTTTAAGACCATGGATAGAGCAACTAACCTGTAGCTACATATCTGAAGAAAACTATACCCCTTTACCATTAACAATTACCTGTTAATAGCTCCTCAAGGTAGGGTGTGGGCTTCTGAGTAAGGACTCCTATCAGTTATGGAATGTTACAGGCCTAATCTTGTGCCATTCTTACTCAAGTGTTCATAGATGATGCTGGCTTATGATTGGGCTGTTCATGCTATATGGAGCAGACAATGTGTCATAGCACATCTCTCTACCTTCCAAGTCTTATGTTCTATTCTGTCTTCTCTTCTGAGATATTCCCTGGGCTTTGAGAAGGTGACACGGCTCACTTCTTTAGGATAAGCAGTGAACATTCACTTATGCTCAGCTTTTTCAGGAGTTATGTGTTTCTGCATTAGATTCAACCTACTGCAAACAAAACCTCTCTTTCCAAAGCTAAGAATGCTGTGTAATTGGTTTGAGTACTTAGAAGGTGATTTGACACCTTGTTCATTTATCAGAATAATAGTAGTAGATTTTCCTCAATGATTTATGACTCATTGGCCATAGAATTTTGACCAGGTTAACACCACCAAGTATGGGATTTCTCCTATATAATATGCCCCATATCCAATCTGAAAATATTGGTCATTCCAAAATGTCCTGCCACAATTGCACCAGGAGGCATATCTCCCTGACACCTCCAAATTCTAAGACTCATGTACCACAGTTGAGTAAGTCGTTTGATGAATTTTCTTTTCCAAAATCCTACAAATTGCCTTCTGGGTTTATGAACTAGTAAGAAGAGAATAATTCTCTAAGGAACTCTTAAATGTGAGCGCCTATGAAATAAAATCATTTCATACATACAGTGGACAAAGTAAACATTCCCCTTCCACAGCAGAGAAATGAGGACAGACCAAAGAATGATAAGACCACAGCATGAGCAAATCATTACAAAGTACATGGAGAACCCTGCAGCACCATGTTGCACTGGCACCTGGAATATGTGACACATCTTTCGGGATTCAAAGTTATTATGGAGCACCCATGTGTCTATTTCTGCCACCAATAGTATGAACAACCTCTTCCTTGAGTTGCCTCCGGAACAGAATATTTCTTTGCAACAATTACAGACTTTTTTTCAGCACAGAACTTGTCTGCAAAGTTTGACTTTATCTAATTTTTCCTCCATGATACATTGTACAGTTTTGCATCTTTTTGCCCTATGTGTATTGTTTTTCACTATGAACTTGTATAGGCAAAATCAAAAGTATCCATGCTACAGATTGAATGTTCCCCTGCACTGAAATTTTGTCCGTGAAATAAATTAAACCATTATCTTTAAATTCAGCTTCACCAAATCCTTAGGACACAGACAAAATGAAGCCAGATCCTTGGACAAAATTATATAGAATGGGCCTCTAACAAAGTTCTTGTTAGATTCTTGTATGACTGAACACTCATGACTCAATCCTCTACTACCCATAATTTTCTCAGCATTCTTTGATTCTAAGACCTCACAAGAATGGCCTAATAATCACTGCCTCTAGAATGGAAGTTGGTGAATGTGCTAACTTCTTATACACTGAAGGTCCCAAATTAATTCCAAAGGCCATAAAGCACATGTTTATATTTATGAGAACAACCCCATTCTTTATACCAATTTTCTGTACTAGTTGAGTGGGCTTTTTTATGCAGCAGTAGGAAAAATACAGTTATACAAAAAGTTTGAGAGCACAGTACATCATGGTGAGTGATTATGACAAAAGGAGCTTGGGGTAGCAGGTCACGCTGCATCCACAATGCAGAAGCAGAGTGATGGATATCTGTGCTTGGCTAACTTTCTCCTTTTTAAATAGTATGGGACAATGGAGATTACTGCCTATTTTTAGATGGATCTTTCTATATCATTTAATCAAGAAGTACGCTCAAAGGCATGGCCAGAGGAAAATCCAGTAAAGATAATATCTCAGAAGTCTTTATAGAGGCTTGTCACCTACATGAGTCCAGATTCTTTCAAGGTGACTAGGAGTGCTATCCATCACCATATAAATTTTATTTTTTGTATTGTATTATTGCTTTAGATAAGACATTATGCACTCTCTTGAGTGGGAGTAGAGAGAGTCCACACCTTATTTCGTTCCTGATTTTGATGGAAATGCTTCTTCACTCTTAAGAAGTTTCATTTTGAAAATCTATAAATATTTTGCTGTTTGTTGTTATGTTCTTCATGTGTTTGGTGGTGGGTGCCTCACTCTGTAGTCCAGACTTGACTGGAATTTACAGCCATCTTCATGATCTAACTTGTAGGGTTATGAAATTAAAAGCATAAGCCAAAATATTTGATTTGAATAATAAATTTACAGTAACAAAAATAAAAAGGATTCTAGAGAGTGAAGGAAATTGTCTTTTCCTGTTACATGACAGATAATATAATGAATGAGTTTAAAATGAGAGGACAAAGCATTGAGTTTACATCTTGAGGGAAAAGTTGGAAGTTGCATATTAGACCCTTTCAGAAATGGAGCATGCCAAATTCTTTGACACGTTATACAGACTTTAAGCATTTTTTTCCATTTTTAACATAATATGAAATAATGTTTAATATGGGGGGACAGAGCACTGAGTCTGTTTCTTGAGGTAAAATTAAAAGTTGCACACATCAGACCTTTTTAGAGAGGAAGCATCCCAAATTATCTGAACCTTAATACAGTTTTAAAGAATTAATTCATATCTATTTTTAATTGAAATTTTTCTAATTTTATAAAATATTAATCTTAATATTTAAGAAAGGTGGGGAACAGGAGACTCCCCTCCTCCATAGTACAAAGAGCACAAACAGTCTCTAACACTCAAGGATTTATTCACAAGGATGGTGTGCTCTAAGCCAGTATTCAGGAACAAAGGGTATGCAGATCAAAGGACATATCTCTGCAGGAGCTCTGGAAACAGCAGCAAAATGTGGCCTGATTGCAAGGTATAGAGAAAATGTTCATACAACAGGATAAATAAGACATAATTTTTTAAAATTTTATTTATTATTTTTATTTTATGTGTATGAACATATGCCTGCATGTATGTGAGTGCATCCGTTTCATGCAATGCCACAGAGGACAGAAGAAGGCTTCAGATTCCCCTGGAACTGGAGTTAAGGACTGTTCGTAGCCACCATGTGGGTGCTGGGAATTGAACCCAGGTCCTCTGCAAGAGCAGTCAGTGCTCTTAGCTGCTGAGCCATCTCTCCAGCCCAAGATATAATTTTTTACCTAATATAAGCATAAACATAAGGGACACTGCACTTCAAAACCGTGTGTCTACATACACACCTATCTGGCTCTGCCATCATAGACAATCTTGTCTACAGGCAACTTTGCAACAAGGAGTCAAGCATGTTTTTCTGCAGAATTCAATCAGGGCAGTGGTCTCCAATATCTCTGCCTTTTTTATTTATTTGTTGTAAGAGGGCAGACATGGTGATTTTTTTGGTTGAAGAGCTCTCATCTGATTTCTATTGATTAGTCAAATTCTGCAGACTGCACAGGAAAGAAAAAGTGCACTTATAGTCCCAATGTGAAAAGCAACGAAGAAAATGTCTTGATCTTTGAACCATGTATGAGGATTAAAACCCTGAATTCCAGTCATAATACTTCCAATTATTTGGTAATTAGAAGCATCTATTGACACATAACTCAGTTGCTTAATATCATTTTTTTAATGACTCAGATCCCCTCACCTATCTGCATGCCTCCTATTACACTCCATCTAATATCATTAATCTATCAATATCATTAATGTACTAGAATTCATTCTAGTACATACATGTTTTTATATTAGATAGATAGATAGATAGATAGATGCGTGTGTGTGTGTATACATATACTAAGGCCTGTAGAACCAAATTTATGTCCCCAAATGCCCTTTGGTGTGGGCATCTCAGCAACTTTCTGTTGCCAGTAGTTCAATAGTTCTCAGGTAAGGTTGGAGTTTCTTACGCAGCTCCCCATGTTCATGCTGGGATTTCTTTCTGGTTTGAGCTTATGTGGAATGTGGGCATACTGTCAACATTGCTGTGAGTTTATATGAGTAAATTTTCAGATGTCTGGAGAACTCTGCTTCCCTGTGGTCATTCATCACCTCTTGCTGTTACAATTTTCCACCTCCCTCTTCTGCAGTGATCCCTGAGGCATCCTGGCATGATATCCCACTGGTGAAATAATGGTGTGAATATTATGAAAGCAACCAAGTACTCTTGAATTGGATTAAGGTTCACTTCATAAAATAGACCCCATACTTGAAATTGATATTAGGCCTAGAAACTTGTGGTTAGATGGACACAGGCCATGGGGGGAGAGGCAAATATATTACTAAACTGACTCCTAATGATTTACTGTTCTACCCATAGATTAATGTATCTCTTACGCTCACCAGAGAAGCATCTTTATGCAGCAGAGGGTGATTAACACAGAGACCCACGCCTGACCAGAGTGCATGGAATAAGAAGCTACAAAGTGCTTTTCCCAAAATAGGACATCTGCACCATTCCACTTCTTATTCATTCACACACCACATGAAAATTATTTACCTGCTGGCTCCAAGAGTTCCGTGGTTCTTGGCAAGAGTGCTGTTTGAAAAGATCCAGCCGAAAGCCGATGACCACTGCTCTTTTGGTGGATATCCCTTCCCCAGTTACTCCTGGTTTTTGTAATTTGTATAACCTTCTCTTCTTTAAGTATTCTGATAACCAACTCTGATGATGGAATGGGAAACTAAACTGGGGAAATCTCTGACTTTAGCAGAATTATTATGTTACTGAAACAAAATGAAAGTAATGATAGATGACTTCCTCCTATGACTATAATCTCGTTTGGACCTGCATTTGTGATTAATAATGAGGCTTGGTTTCCCCCAAAAGGAAAAGATAGCATGCAATAGATGTCCTGCTGCCTTTCACAGGAGTTTATGACTTTAACCCTAAACGAGGAACTATTGAGACTAAAGTTTGGCATAAGGAAAAACTATTTGGCTTAAGGAAACTCCTTCTTGGATAGAAAGGTTAGCTAAGTCAGTAAAAAGCTGGTGGTTCATGACCTCTGAAGAAAAATTGCCTATTCCTTTACAAAGACTAAAAACGATTCAAAAAACCCTTAAAGATAAATGGCAACAAAATAATAAAGAATACTGAAATAGAGAAAATAATCATACAGCTCAAAGAGTACAAAACTTTCAGGAAGAAATAGCAAAAGGGAAAGGAAAAAGATAAATTGGAATATTACACAATGCACATTGTGATGGCACAATGAAACATTGGGAAGAAATATTGTTCCATTGTTATGGCACTTTGGAGCAATATAATAGCACATGGGGCCATAGTGTTGGCACATTGGAGCATTGATATGGGACATGAAACATGTCTATGGTAGAACAGAAACTGCAAGGCTATAAAGAAAACAATAAAGACGTTGCTTGGCTATGTTAAGAAAAGGTTAATCATTGAACTTTGTACTTTCCTTTTACTGTGATAATTGAAAAATATTGTACACTGAGAAATACTGTGCAAAATCGTGGTTTCATTTATGGTCTGATGCTTTACTGCTATTGTAAGCTTTCTAATTATAAATAAAGGTTGTAGAAGGCTGCTTTAAAAAGAGAAGTAGAGACAGAAGTAGAAAAAGAAAGAAGGTATTCGGGCTGACCTCCTCCAAGCGGGTCAGTCAACAGCCTCTTCTACTAGAACTGCAATTGTGGTTTCTGGTATAGTCATTTCTACCGCCACAGTTACCTTCACCCCTTCAGGCCCCGGACTCAGCTGGAGCTGGACTCTGGTATTTACCTATTCTGAAAATTTGTGAACTGTGTCCGCAAACACAATCACTTCTATAGTGTATGAATTCAAGAAAAAAAGTTTTATTTTATTGCATATGTTATATGTCTGTCCTAACATAGAAAAATCAAATCACCTAATATAAATTATACCCCATCATGTGACATTTGTTAAGTAGCTGTCAGCAATGCAACACTAACAATTTGTGTAACTCTGCCTGTCATTTTGAACCATTCTTAGCATCTTCTTGTCAATCCTTTTTGATGATTTTCATAATACTTTAATATATGTTTGTGTTAGAAAAACAGTGAAATATCATGAAAATAATTCTGCAAACATGCATTAGGGCAGATACTGTAAGAAATAACTTTAAAAAGCCTGTAAATATGATATGATTTTAAGTTCCAAGATAAAATATAAAGTGACACATGAATCCAAAAGCAAGGAAATGTAAGCACCAAGTGTTCGAGATAGAATTAGTCTCTTAGAATTTATCTAATATTCCAAAATTTCCTTCTGATTTAAAACCCTATTGTCGTATATTAAATTTGAAAATATTATAAGTTTTCCAAAGATGAACATATGAGTTTTGGTAACTTTGTCAGAATATATTCTAAAATTAAAAAAAAAAAAGAGGTTGTAGGAAAAAATGAGAGCACTTACTCAGCGATACCATGATTCAATTAGCACACATGTTTTGATAATAGGAAAGCATCAGCATGAAGCTGGTTTTGACGGGTAATGGGTTATTCTGGGAAGGTTTTCTGAGAAAACAATATTGGATCCCAGGCTCTCTGTCCACAATAGATATTGCAAGTGGAAGTTAGAACAGAGGAAAGGCCAAAAGGTGTGGACTAATGAGGGATGAGACTGTCTGGATGAATATAAGAGGGACAGCACTCTTAGGCATGGCTGCAGGTTTGGCAAAAGTCCCAATTTATTTAGTGGAAATCATGAAGGGAGTACAGGGTATGTGCATGGATAATCTCAGTAAGTATCTCACCCACTGAACTTAGGAACCATAGTCATCATTTCTTTATATTAATTAATGTAATTTTAATATGCTCAATTTTTCTTTTCAAATAGTAGAAGAAATGCAAAAATGAAACTTGGAAAATTAATTAAGTGGAATATATGATTTTTTTTCTATATCCTTGGGTAAAGATGGGCTCAGCCAAGGCCTATAAAGATCCATTTAAAGGATTTTATGATTAGTCATTGCTGATATTTGCATCTACCAATTTTTTTTAATTTTTATTGTTTTGTGAATTTCAATTAATAGATCTTACTCCAATTTAGACCCTTTCCCCCATCTGACCCTGTCCCATAACACTGCTGCCCCCAAACAGACTTCATGCATTCTGTTAAGGCTTATCCAGTCATGCATTTGTACCCAGATGTCCCTTGGTGCAAGTTCATCCACTGACATCAAGTCAGCCTATGTGGGGAGCAGAGAGATTGTAAGAGCAAGGGCTTGGTGCATGAACATAAGCAAACAGAGACTATCAGATGCCTGGAAACTTGCTCTTATGAACTTACAGAAATGGTGTCAGCATGCACAAGACCCATGCTGAGTCAATCAGAGATTCTTTTTTTCTTTTTTTATGCTTTGAAGAATTATTATTTTTTAATTTTTATTTATTTATTTTTTTACACCCACTTCCCAGATAGCACCCTCCCATAACCTCCCTCCCCCCACTAGAGCCCTTATGCTCTGATATCCCTGCTACTGTCTGCTGTGTTGTCAGCACCCCCAGCCATTCCCCACTACTTGCCCTTCTGGTGAATCTAGTCAGTCTATCTAGAGTTCTTTGTTTAGGAGGGTCAGCTGTACCTCATCTAGCAGTAATCAGTTGTCAATATTCCTTTGGATAAGATTGGGGTCTGCTGTTCAACCACAAAAAAGTGAGAAATATTTTCTTTAACATTTGAGTATAAAATAAAGTGCCAAATTATTTTCAGTATTTTAATATGAAAACTGTCTTTAAACAGATGAAAGGCATTTAATTTCTATATACCATACAAAAATAAAACACTTGAGTACACCCTCCAGAATTTTCAAAAACAGACAAATTGATGCCTAACAGGTTTAACATGCTTACATTCCTATCTTTGCTGAAACTAAGGAGAATCCTGGCTTTCAGAACAACTTGGGCTACATAGAAAAGGACTTTTTCTCAAAATGATTAAAGCAACAAATGAGTAAAAACAAATTGTCATATCTGAAACCAAATTCAACATGCCTTTAAACATTTTTCTATTATTATTAATTATTATTCTTGTGAAGACAGAGTCTCCATATTGTCCCAGCTCTCTTGGAGCTTATTATGTATAATAGGCTAGAATTGATCTCACAGAGATTCACCTGCTTCTGCCTCCCAAGTGCTGAGATGAAATGTGTGAGTCACTGCACCTAGCTCAGTTTAAGTTTATGGGGTCCATGGTGAGTCCACTTATATATTTTATGCTCACTTTGCAAGTGAAAATAAAGAAGTGCAGACAGTTTACTAGGTCTCTGGAATCTTATAGAAGGTAGGTTCTTAATTATAATAAATTAATATCCATTGGTATGGAACACACTTTACAAAAAGTAGCTGTATTTTTTATATTTTCTAACTTAAAAAAACTTTATTGAGAATTTCATACACGCATATAAGGTGTTTTGATCAAATCTATGGCCACTCCCTCCCTTCCAACACCTCCCATATCTCCCCATCGCTTTTTTTCTGATGACTTCATGTATATTTATTTTTATGGGACTTTTGGTTACTCCTTCCTTCCTTCCTTCCTTCCTTCCTTCCTTCCTTCCTTCCTTCATCTTTATGGGGCTTTTTGCTACTCTATCATTCCCCCTCTGAAGAGGTCAGTCTGAAATCTTTTCAGGATTAGATAGGAGCTCCCAAATACTTTTGACATTTTTGGCCTTTGGAACAGAGTACGTTGCTAAGAGGTCCAAGGACATTTTGGCTTTTAGCCAAGAAACTGGCTACTTTTCTTTTAGGTTTTTTTAACCTAACTACCTAGACAATTCCTACCTACAATTCGTATCACACCATCCTCTGAAGAGGTTACCGAAATTGTTGATAGGGAATCCAGATGCAGATGGCTCTGGCTTCTTCCATGCTGAATGCATAGGAAGGGTGAGGCAATTGGGGTACCCCTTCAGTGGGTCTATCTACAAGACTCCCAAACTGTGTACTCTTATCTGTAAGGAGAAAAGAAAGTCCTTGAATGGTGAATAGGGCTGTGAAAGAGAAGTAAATGCAAGAGTAGTTAGCTTTACAAGTTCTAGACAAGGAACCAGAAAAAAAGTCATAACAGGGCAAATTTCAAATGTTCTTATCAGAGTCCATTGGGATTTCTTGATAAAGCTTCCAAAAGCTTCCCTCTATTGGATTCCTCCTCATTTTTCTTTTGTATGCCAAGGCTGGGCTCAAGAGTGATGGATTCAGGATTTGTTTTCAGGCACTTTGCTAGCTGTTGGAGTGGCTAGAATCAGTGTCAGTCCACCTCCAAAGGCTTCCAGATAGAGGGAGAAAACAAACTTAGCCATCAGTTTAGAACAATAGTGGGTTATTTCCCTTAGCTACAGGTGGGCACTACAGAATTGCAAACCAAGATCTGAAGTCCTTCATCTGAGCAGCACTTTCTGCTTAGAAAAATCATCAATGAGAAATAATTGTCTAAATAACATTTCATATGAATTTAAGACTAATGTTTGGGAAATGTAATCCCTTGAACTCTTAAAGAAATACACTGATCAATTTAATCTTTGGTTATACTTTACCTTTGCCTATTTAAAACCATACAGTTGGCCCAAATAAACCAATTCATTTTTACTCTTCAGGTCATTGGAGGATATGTTCCTCAGAGGTCACATGGGCTTGGGAGGAACCCCTGGCTCCCTTCTTTACCAGTTCCATCTTTGTGAAGATAAGTCAAAGGTACTGCTCAACTTTGGTTGGCTTCACTTGGAAGCATGGAGGAAATGTTTATTTTATATTTTTATACTCAGAGGTGATGAAGTAATATTTTAAAAAGTTTGTGTTGTAGTTTTACCTTCCACTTTATACCTTAACAAATTTTAAAAGTCCCTAATTTCAAATCTTGTTTTTATGCATTCAGGCAGGCCAGAAACTTCTTGTCAATTTTTTTCATGGATGACTTGTCATCTGAGCAACTGGTGATTTCACATTGATCTTGTATCAGCATACTTAAGTACCAGTCATCTGAATTCCATTAAAGCATGGTTTAACTTATAAGTATCTCACACATTTTGTTTTCATATCTTTTAGTACAAATATTTTTTCTTCTTGCCATTGAACCTAACATTCAAATGTTATGTCTCTTTATTTGCTTAATCATTTTCTAATCTTATTTTTGAGTACATTCTTTGAGTATGAATGTGTTCATGTGTGCACATGATTAAGCATGCAGAAGACAGTGACCACTTTTCGTGTTCAAACTTTGTCATTACCTTTGTTTTGAGGCAGGGTCTCTCAATGACCAGTGAGCTCCAGGGATGCACATGTCTCCTCCTCCCCCATACTTGGACTGCAAACATGGACCATCATTTCTGACTTCTATGTAGTTGCTAGGTGTCTGAAATCAGGTCCTCATATTTTTACAATAAACACTTTACCAACTGAGTCACTCTCAAACCTCCACATTTTATTTCTTTTTGTGTATTTACTGAAGTTGTTTGTTATTTTAATGTTTTATATTTAATGAAGTTAGAGATTAAAGATAAATATATGATATAATAAAATCTGAACTGAGAGACGAAGATGGGGGAATAGATAGGAAATGAGTTATGGTAATAAGTAAAGGGTGAGGATGAGCCAGGACCAAGTTCAGAGGTAAGAACTGTGAGGGAGAGGTGAGAGATGAGAGTGAATACTATGCATTATATATACATGTGAAATTTTCAAAGAACAATGTTTATAAAAAAAGAAAATGATAAAAAATGATGAACAAGGCTGGAGAGATAGCTCAGTGGTTACAGGCACTGGTTGTTCTTCCAGAGGACCCAGGTTCGAATCCCAGCACCTATATGGTGTCTAACAACCATCTGCAGCTCCAGTTCCAGGGACTCTGGAACTGACGCCCTCTTTTGACCTCTGTGGGCATTGTGTGAGACAGTTGT
>NW_008338401.1:210162-218998 GCF_000622305.1 Nannospalax galili | reverse complement strand
CCATTTATGAAAGAAAATGCAAAACAGTTGTCTTCCTGGGCATTGGTTACTTCACTCAAGATGATTTCTCCAACTCCATCTCTTAATTGGCAAATTTCATAATTTCACTTTTCATTTTTTATGGACATGAAGTGTATATTTTATTGAAGTTATTAATATATAACAGACAACCCTAAAACATAGCATGTAAATTAAGAGAGTCTTTGGCTTCCTCTGAAGGACTTCTCTGGAGTCACAGAGTCTTCTCTGTGGTCCACCTAGAGAAGTGTGTGTGTAATGAAAAGTCATGGAGCCGATGAGTTGGGAGGATATAAGAGTATTTTAAGGCTTCCACACACTCTCCTCTAGGAATCATGAATAGACTGTAGGATAAACAGGAACAGAAGATACCATAAAGGGAAGTTTACAGGGTCTTCTCTTGACAACTGATAACACAGTGGATAAACTCATCATGAAAAGAAGTACTCACATTCAAAGGGCATTATTTACTTGTTGTGCCAAAGCTAACTTTAGTCTGCTTAACTGGTTAGAACCTCCAGACATGGGCCCCATTGGCTCATCTAAGGTCTAGGCCCCTCCTCCTCTTCTCACCTGAGAACTCTGAACTAGCCTGGTAAGTCAGGTTTTATCAATGGGGACTTGATCCTTCTGCTTTGGAACCAGCCCCATTCTTGGTGCTCCAGGGCTTACATCTACTCTACTTAGCTAGTTAGAACCAAACCATGTTGTCTACATTGGATTTCATTGGGCCTGAGCTCCCTCCTTCACCTCCTGTCTGAGAGCTCCCAACTAGCCTGGCTCCTTTACCCTGCTGGATATCTCTTGAATAGCCAGCCTGGTTTAATCCCATTTATCCCATAAAAAATTGAGAACCTGAATCACAGACCAAGTAACTATTCATACCTCTTGAGAAAGCAACCAAGCTACAATCATAAAAACAGAACCAATCCTCAATTCAACAAAGGCAGGCTAGAATTTTGTCTCAGAAACAGCAAACAAAAGAAATCCACAAGTTCAAGCTACAAAGTCAAAACACAAAACATATGAAAAATCAATACAACAATTCCCCACAAAAATCCCAGTTCTGTAGAAACATATGACAACCAGACCTACACAAATGATCCCACAGAACTGAAAGAACAACCATAAACATGATTATAATATCCAACAACATTAACAGACACACACACACACACACACACACACACACACACACACACCTACCACTCAACTCAAAAAGGATAAGAAGAAAACTCTCGATTGGAGCGCAAAAATATAAAAGTACAGTTGACTCAAATAACAAAGACAATGCAGGACTTGAAATGTGAGTTCATGAAAGAGAAAGAAATATTGAGGAGAACTCAGGTTTAAATGATGATGGAACTGAAAAGTTCAATAAGCCAATTTAAAATGACAAGAAAGAGTCTCAAAAACAGAATGCATGAAGTAGAAAAGAGACTGTAAAGATTAAATGATAAAGCTTTGCTGGTGAGAGTTGAGAGATGCATTAGTATTCTCTCTACCCACTGTTCTGATGAGGATTAGGTGTAGAGGTTCCATTGTTGGTGTGCACATAGGGCTGGACAGCACTCAAACACTTATTCTCTTCTGTGTGCCCAGTTGTGGAACTCTGTAATAGTCTCTATCTATTGCAGAAAGAAGCTTTTTTGATGAGTGGTGTATGGTACACTTGTCTGTAAATATAAGGACCCATATTTAGTATAAGGAAGAAATATCATTTGTCTGGAAATATGACAGAGGTAGCATTTTCTCTACAATCTATTACCTCTCCAAGCCATGTGTACTTGGCTATGTTTACAGTGCCACACATGAGGTCCTTCCCATTGATAGGTCTTTGAGCCCAATTAGATAGCTGTTGATTTCTTTCACGATAAAAGTGCCACTACTGCACTGTTATAATTTGTTATGCCAGTCAATATTGTGGCTGTTAGCCTTTAAAGCTGAGGTCAGACCACTGATTGATTTTTTTCCATTAACAGCTTGCATAGGATCCTCCAGAACTATGAGAGCAAGTCCTAAGGGAGGATACTTCCAGGTCAGTCCTAGCTCCATTGCTCCAAGTTGTGCATCTGAAGTATGTTCTACACTCAACAATAGAGTCTTACTTTAAGGTTTTGGGAAATAAACAAGGGCTGTTACAATAGCTTGTATTGTCTTGGGAGTCTCTTGCACTACCTTGACCACAACTTGTGGGGAGTTTTCTCCTGTCTGGTACTGTGGTTGTTGATATATAACCTGCAGGTATACACAGGAACTCATGTTCAGATACTGTATCTGTACTTTTCAGTAATTATTGAGCTAACAGATTTCCCTCTAGTTTCTCACACCACCTGTTTTATTTATCTCACTGTCTCTTGACTTCCCTCCTCCCTTCCCAGTTAGATTACCTCTGTTCCCCTTTCCCCTTGATAATACCTATCTCCTATTATTCCCTCTCTCTTGAGATCCTTCTTTCTCTTTTCCCACATGGTTCTTTGTATATTATTTCTCTCCTCTACTCTCAGTTGAATACCTTAATTTTTCTCACCCCCCCAGCAACATCTGGATACAAATGCTTCACCAGGTATGACTTAACATGGATGACAGAATGCATGAAATCTGATGGAGTAGGTTAGGAGGGGCATGGGTGGGGGAAGGATATAAATTTAATTAAGATCTGTCATATCAAATGCACAAAAATCAATAAAAATATAATAAAAAGAACATAAAAATACTGATTGTTAAAGTTGAAAATTAGGCCACTCAAGCAAAAATGTGAAATATTTAAAGAAACCCCACAGTAATGGAATATGCAGGAAATGAGGAAAACATTGGCTTAGGTGGTGTGAATGAAATGAAAAGAACAAATCACATCACATGCATCAAGAAAGGAGAAGAATCTCATTTAAATAGCATTGACCAGATCTTTGACAAGATTATACATCGAAAAAATAAATCCCCATATAAATACAAGAAGCACACTGAATATCAATTAGATAGGACCAGAACATAAACTTCCCACAGCATATCTTAGTAAAAACACTAAATGTACAGAACAACGGGAGGATACTGAAAGCTGCAAGAGAAAGATAATTTACAGAAAAAGGAAAACTCATCAGAATTACACTTGATATTCAGTGCAAACTCTGAAAGCCAGAAAGGTATGGAGCAAAGTATTCCAAGTTCTAAATGACAATAGATGCTAACCTGTACTGCTTTACACAGGAAAACAGTCTACCATAGTTGAAGGAGGAAGAAAAATTATCCATGGTACAAATAGGTTGAAAGAATCCATGTCCATCAAACCAGTCCTACAGAGAATAATCTAAGCAATACAAAGTGTTGACTATGGGAAGGATCATACTCATGAGGTTTAAGGAAGAAAATGAATGAAAATATAAATTACAGAAACATAAAATATGACTAAGAACATAAGCATAAAATAAAATTAAAAAAAACAATACATAAATCTCACTAATAACTCTTAATATCAATGACCTCAGTTCACCAGTCAAAAGACACAGGCTAGTAGAGTGGATTAAGAAACAAAATACAACTCAGGGCATATTGGCATATGCCTTTAATTCCAGCATTCCTGAGGCCAAGTTGAGTAGAACTCTGTGAGATTCAGGCCAGCCTGGTCTGAGTAGGGAGTTCCAGGCAGACTAGGGCTAGAGAGACCCTGTCACAAAAATTAAAGAAAAAAAGAAGAAACAAAATCCATCATATTGTTGTCTATAAGAAACATATTTTACTTGCAAAGATATGCACCATCTTAGTGTGAGAGGATAGCAAAAAAATTCTTCCAAGCAAATGAAACTATGAAACAGGCATTTCAAATCTAATGTAGGACAAAATAGGCTTTAAATTTAAATAAATCAGAAGAAAAAATAGAAGGTCACTACATCATGATCAACGGATCAATTTACAAAGAAATCACTATCATGAACATATGTACACCAAACGCGGGTACACTCAATTTCATTAAAAAATATACTACTGGATTTCAATAAACAGACTGACCCAACTGAATAATATAATAGTAGGTGACTTCAGTACATCACTTTCTCCAATACACAGGTCATCTGGACAAAGAGTAAATGGAGAAACACCCGAATTAAATATCATGCATCAAATAGGCTTAAGAGATTTGTGCCAAATATTTCACTTAAGTACCACAGAATGCACATTCTACTTAGCAGTCAATTAAGGTTTCTCCAAAATAGACCACATATTGTGGCACAAAACTAAACACACACACATACACACACAAAACAAAACTGGGAAGAATCCTATGAATTCTATATGACTGCACTGTAGTAAAACTCAAAATCAACAGCAAAAGAACACATTAAGATTAAACAATGCACCCCTGAATGATGAATGGGTAAAAAAAGAAATCAAGAAACAAATGAAAGTATTCCTGGAAATAAATAAATGCTATAGTACAACACAACAGAATTTCTGGGACATAATAAAAGCTGTTTGGGTATTATAAGGGAATTCTATAAAAATCTAAGTGGATATCTTTTTTAAATGTTAAAAATTCATTCTATTTCATATCTTATAGGGTTTATACTGAGCTCAATATTGTATAACTGTATTAATTCAACTGTGAACCTAAAAAATTGTATACCCACTTTTGAAAGAGATGCATCTTTGCTCTGGAAATTGTTATTGAGTGTGTTAAAGCTGTAATGAAATGCTTCTTCTAAAAAAAATTTTTTTTTAAATAAATGTAGTTATGGTATACATCAAAAAATCTATACTCTATTAAATTAGAAAATCTAAAAGAAATTGACAAAATTAAAAAGTCAGTGGAACAACCAAAATTGAACCAAGAAGAAATCGACAGCTTAAAACAGACCCATAATATATAAGGAAATTGCAACAGTAATACAAAGCCTCCCAACTTAAAAAACAAAACCAATGCCCACATAAATTCATAGCAGAATTTTGTCAGACGTCCAAAGAAGATCTTCTAACAATACTACTTAAATTATTCAAAAAGATAGAGACAGAGGGAGATGTACCATATCACTTCTATAAAGCCCTTACTCTAGTAATGAAGTATTACTCAGTACCAAAATCAGGTAAACAACAAAAAGGAAACTCTAGGTCCATGTGCCTAATGAACACAGATGCATAGATTCCCAACAAGATAATTGAAAACCACATACAGACTTACATCAAAGAGATCATCCACCTCTGGGGCTGGAGAGATGGCTCAGCAGTTAAAAACACTGTTCTTGCAGAACACTTGGGTTCAAATCTTAGAACCCACACAGCAGTTAACGACTCTCCGTAGCTCCACTTCCAGGAGATCTGACCTCCTCCCTGTCCTCCATGGGCATTTCAGGACACGGGTGCACTTATCTGCATGCAGGCAATAGACATATACACATAAAATAAAAATAATAAATAAAATATTTTTTTAAATCATCCACCATGATCAAGTTAGTTTTATTCCAGAAATGAAGGGATGGTTAAATATACTTAAATCAATAAATGTAGATCATATAAATGGACTTAAATACAAAAATCATAAGATCATCCTAATAAATACAGAGATCTTTAACAAAATTTGACATCAGTTACGATAAAGTATTAAAGGTTATGGGACTGTAAGAAACCTAACGCAACATAATTAAGATAATATACAATGAATTCACAGCTAACATCATTCTAAATGTAGAAAAATGTGAAGATTTCCTATTAAGAACAGACAAGACTGCTTACTGGCTCCACTTCTTTTCAGTATAGTGCTTGAAATTCTTTCTAGAGAAATAAGAAAGGGAAGAAAATTAAAGGAGTATTAATTTCAAAAGAAGTGGTCAAATTATTCCTACTTTCAAATGACGTATTCTACATAAGAGGACAGAAAAATTTCACAAAAAATTCTAGAAATGATCAACACTTTTAGCAAAGTGTCAGGATACAGAATCAATTTACAAAAATCAGTAGTCTTTCTATATACCAGTAAGAACACTCCTAACTAAATTCATATGGAATCACAAAAGGCTCCATATAGCCAACAGAATCCTGAGCACAAAGAGAAATGCTGTGAGGATTAAGTACAGGATCTCAAAATATATTACAGAGTTATAGTCATAAAAACAGCATAATAGTGACACAAAAGAAACATATATATCAGTGGAATGAATGGGAAATGCAAACATGGAAGCACAGAATTTCAGCCACCTGAAATTTGAAAAAGGTGCCAAGAACACACAAAGACAGCATCTTCAAAAACTGGTGTTGACCAAACTGTATCTTGATGTGTGGAAGAATGGAATTAGATGTGTATCAATCACACTGCACAAAAGTCAACTCCAATCAGATCAAATATCTCTATGTGAAACTAGAAACCCTAAAACTGTTAGAAGAAAACCAAGGAACACACTACAGGATATATGTGCAGGAAAGGACTTCTAAATCAGATTTCAGTGACTTAAGAATTAAGGTCAACAATAGACAAGTGGAAACTCATTAAACTAATGAAGAGAGTAAACACCCTTTTCTTGTTTCTGATTTAATGGGATTTCTTTTTCAGCTTTTCTCTGTTTACAATGATGTTGGACATGGGCTTTTTATATGCCACTTTTATTATATTGAAATATGTCCCTGTTATGCCTAGGTTCTCAATCGTTTTTCATCATGAACAGATGTTGGGTTTTCTAGAAGGCATTTTCTGCATCTAATGAGATGAGCATATGGTTTCTGTTCTGAGTCAGTTTATGTGGTGAAATGCATATATTTATTTATGTGTGTTGAATCATCCCTGCATCTCTGGAATGAAGCAAACTTGATCATGGTGAAAAATATTTTTCATGTGTTCTCGCATTTAATTTGTGACTATTTTATTGAGAATTTCTGCATCTATATTGATCAGAGAGATTAATCTATAATTTACTTCTTAGGTCTTTGTCTGGTTTTGGTATTAGAGTAATACTGGATGTTTTCCTTCATTTTCTATTTGTGTTGAGGAATATTGGTGTTAGTTCTTCTTTGAAGGTTTGCTAGAATTCTGCACTGTATGCATCTGATGCTAGGATCATTTTAGTTATGAGATTTTAAATTACTCTACCTGTTAGTTGTTATGGGTCTATTAAATTATTTATGTCATTTTGATTTATTTTGGTAGCCTGTTCATATTTAGAAAATCATCCATTTCTTTTAGATTTTCTAGTTTTGTGGAATGTATATTTTAAAGTGTGTCTATGATTTTCTGAATTTTATTCACATTTTTATAATGTTTATCTTTTCATCTATGCATTTTATTTGGGTCATCTGTCTTTCCTTTGCTTGATTTAAGTAAAAGTTTGTCAATCTTGTTCATGTTTTCAAAGAACCAACTATGAATTTTATTGATTCTTTGTACAGTTTTCTTCTTTTCTACTTAATTAATTTCATGCTTGATTTTATTTATCTTGTCTGCCTATTTAGAGATCTCAAAGAAGATCTACTTTCCTTAACCCAGCAGTTATCAGTTGCCAATGGTTCCTATGCTAGGATTGGGGCTTACTGACTCTTTCCCTATTCTATGCTAGAATTTTGTCTGATTGAGTTGACCTGGGTCTTGTACAAGGTGTCAACATTCCTACAAGCTCATATGAACAAGTTTCTAGTGGACTGAATGCTTCTGCTTCCTTATCTTCACGGCCAACCCTTGCTCTTACAATCCTTCCACCCCCTCTTCCACAATGGCCCCTGAGCCATGGGTGCGTAAGGTTAAATATAGGCATCCTATCCGGGGACATGCACTCTTTAATCTCTTATTCTCTAAAACTTAGCCAGGTGTGGACCTCTGTGCGCGTCATACTCTATTGTATGAGGAAGGTTCACTGTTGAAAGTTGAGGGATGTATTAGTTTTCTCTCTATCCCCAGTTCCACTATGTTCCATGAGACTTAGGTATAGCGGTTCCACTGTAGATGTGCCACATAAGGCTGGGTATCTCTCAGACATATAGTCTCTGTGTGACAAATTTTGGAAATATATAACAGCCTCCATTCGTTGCTAAAAGAAATTTCTTTGATTAGTGGTGTGTGGTACATTTATCTGTAAATATAAGGATCAATTTTTAGCATATGGTAAGAAATTTCATTTGTCTAGAGCTATGAAAGGGACAGGGTTATCTCTAGGATGTATGACCTCTCCAGCCATGTGATTTGGTTATATTTACAATGCTACCCATGAGCTCCCTCCCATTGAGAGTACGTTAAGTTCCATTGGGTAGCTGTTGATTACCCTCCCCTTCCCCCAGATAACAAGGCAACTACTGCACCAATAGAAGTAGTTTGCTGTGCCATCATTGTACATATTAGGATTTAGATCTGGGGTAGACCATTGATTGATTTTCTCCCTTAGCAGCTTGTATAGTAGTCTATTGAACTATGGAAAACCAGTCTTCAAGGAGAAGTCTTCCAGATCTGTTCTAGCTCCTTTGCTCCAAGTTCTGTTTCTGAAATATGTTCTGTCTTCAGCAGTAGGACCTTACTTTCACATTCTTAGAGGCAGGCAATAGCCAGTGTTATTTGGGGAGTCTCTTGGAAAACTGACTGGCAGCTCAAAGGGAGATTTCTTCTGTCTGGCACTGTGCTCCTTGTTATATAGCCTTCAGATATACACACGTACTAATTTTCAGATATTGTATGTATATTTTTCAGGGAGGCAGGATTAATTCATTTTCTTCTGTTTTTTTTAAATGCCACCTAAAATTTATATAGCTTTCCTCTCTCTTTCACTGACTAACATCCCTCCTCCTTCCAAGTTTAAATGCTCCCATTTTCCCCTTAATAGATCTTTTCGATGCGTTCTTAAGCAATGTTGGCAAA
>NW_008338401.1:206219-210149 GCF_000622305.1 Nannospalax galili | reverse complement strand
AAATTTGTGTCTATAATCCTCATGGAGGATTGCCAATATTTTACTTTCTGTTGGGTCTTTACCTTGTTTGGATATGAGGATATTCTTTTTGCATAAAAACGGTTTGGAAGAGTCTTTCCTTTGCTGTTTTATTAATTTAAGGAGTATTGGTATTAATTCTTCTTTGATGGTCTTGTTGAATTCTGTTTAAGTTATTTACTTCATCTTGATTTAGCTATTTATTGAGAAATGCATCAATTTCTTTTAGATTTTGGTGGAATATAATTTTTAAAATATGTCCTAATTGGCTGATCACTGCTGGGTAAGGAAAGGTTGACTTTGTGGAGTGACACTAGATAGGACAAACTCAGATTGAGACAGCTGGGTTCACAAACTTGACTCAGTAGGCTTTAACATTTAAATACACGTAATCCTGAGAGTGAGCTATCAAGTGGGTGCAGATAGGGGATAGCTAAATATGATTAAAATACATTGAATGAAATCCACAAAAAATCATTAAGATGTACATTGAAAAGTAAGTAAATAAATGTGTCCATATGGTTTTTGAATTTCTTCATTGTCTGTTGAAATGTCTTCCTTCTTATCTCTAATTTTATTAAATGAATTCTTCTCCTGAGAGTGAGCTATCAAGTGGGTGCAGATAGGGGATAGCTAAATATGATTAAAATACATTGAATGAAATCCACAAAAAATCATTAAGATGTACATTGAAAAGTAAGTAAATAAATGTGTCCATATGGTTTTTGAATTTCTTCATTGTCTGTTGAAATGTCTTCCTTCTTATCTCTAATTTTATTAAATGAATTCTTCTCTTTCTTTTTCTTAGTTTGGTTAAATATTTGCTGAACATGTTAATCTTTTTAAAAGAGCTATCTCTAAGCTTCATTTATTCTGTTTCTACAATTTCTATTTCATTATAATAGAGCATCTAAATTTGATTGTCTCTTCCTATCTACTGTTTTATGGGTGTTCTTTGCTATTTTGTCAGGATTTTCAGATGAATCATTGAGTTATTAATTTGTGATGTCGCTATTTGCTCAATGTAGGCTACTGCAGTAAAATCTTTCCTCTTATGACTGCCTCCTTTGTGTCTCGTATAGTCTACTATGTTGCATTTTCCTATTCATTCAATTAAAGGAATTTTTAATAATCCTTATTTTGTTCTTCCCACAATTATCATTCAGTAGTGCATTGTTTAGTCTCCACAAGTTTGTGTACTTCTGGATTTACTAATGCTCTTGATACCTGACTTTATTACATGTGTCCTTATAGAATTCAGAGCATTCAATTTTCCTGTCTTTGAGATTTTCTCCAAGTCCTAATATGTGATCAGTATCGGAGAAAGTTTCATAGGCTACTAAAAATTGTGTATTCTTTAGTGTTTGGGTGGAATGTTCTGTATATGTCTGGTAGGTCCATCAAGACATGCAGACATATAACTTTAATGTTTCTGTGTTTAGTTTTAGTCTATTTACTAGAATACCTTGTTGAAGTCACCCACAATAACTTTCTTGGAGGTAATATATAGTTTACATCTATTAGTATATTTTTAATTAAAAAATTAATTTTTACTTTTATTTTATATGTATGAGGGTGATGCCTGCAAATATGTTAGTGTACTCAAGTTGTGCAATGCCTGCAGAGGACCAAAAAGGGCATTGGATTCTCTGGAACTGGAATGACAGATTTTAGGTGCCATGTGGGTGCTGGGATTTGAACCCAGATTTTCTGCAAGAACAGCCAGTGCTCTTAAACGTTGAGTTATTCCTCTAGCCTCTGGCATGTGTTTTATGGAGATGAATGCCCTTTACTTTGATACTTATTCATTTAGAATTGTAACATACCCTTGGTGGATTATTCTTTTAATGGGTACAAAGTGTCCTTTCTTGTTTCTTCTGATCAATTTTCCTTTGAAATGCATGTGCCTACTTGTTCATTAGTTTCTTTATTTGGAATAACTTTTTACATCTTTTTACTTACAGTGCTATTTATCCTTGATGATCAGATTTGTTTTTTGAAGGCACCAAAAAGATGAACCTAATTTTTTCCAATATGTCAATCAGTTTTTTTTAAATTGGAGAACTTATTCCATTAATATTGAGAGTCATTACTGTGACATGTATATTAATTCCTGAAATCATGTTGATTTTATGGTGTTTTCTTAGAACTGTTTTGATTAAGTGCCCTGGTATTATTTAATTACTCCATGTGATATCTTGAGTGTGTTCTTTTTCTCTTATGGATGAAATATCCCTTCCAGTATCCTCTGTAGGCTTCATAATCATAAAATATTTTAAATCTTCTATTATCATAGAAAATATTTTATCTGGGGTATCTTTGGTGGGAATAGTGATCTGGGTTTGCAGTTTTCATTTCAAAGAACTTGAAATGCATCCTCCCAGGACCTCCTGGCTCTAGAAGTTTCTATTGAATATTCAGGTTTTGTTTTAATGGTTTTTCCTTCATAACAGATGTGAACATTTACTTCAATAAATTATTTTCAGTGTATTTTAGTAAAATTTTTTTGGTCTTTTTGAGACAGGGCGTATTGCCTGCAAGCATGTAAGTGCACCTATGCTGTGCAATGTGCACAAACGTCAGAAGAAGCCATCAGATTCCCCTAGTTATAGACAGTGATTAACTGTCATGTTGGTGATGGGAATTTAACCCAGATCCTCTGCAAGAGCAGCCAGTGCTCTTAAACACCGACACATCTCTCCAGCCTCTTAAGCCCAAATCTTAACTTATAACAACTTTCCAATGGGAGATCAGTAAAATCTCAATTATCTTCTGCATGTCAATATATGTTAACTATGGCATGTAAAATTAAAACAGACACACATGAAAGCAACATTTAATATTTTTGTCTACAATGTACAATTGGCTTGCTAGTGCTGTGGTTATCAAGAAAAATGTATACTACACTTAAATGGGTTCTGGCAGATTCTAGGTGACAACATGAATGCAGAAAATAGGGCAACAGAGTGTTATAAAATGTTAAAATTTCAGTGATCTTTACTGATAGGTATTTCAGTGTAATTATTTCTCTTGAATATACAAAGCAAGTGAAGAATATGAAATCCACAGACATTTGAAATATTTTATTTTTGAATGCCACTTTAAACTCTGGTATTCAGGTTTCTACTCCTTCTGAATGGGATAGAGAAATATGCTCATTCTATCAACATCTTAAGGCCTGTGTGAGTAGTGAAGTAAGAATTGCAGTTGGTATTGCAGTTGGTTGTATAAGACATGCCTGTAGGTATTACCCATGGAAAATGTTCAAAGTGATTATTTGGATGAGGTCTTCACAAAACCTTTATAAATGTTAGCAGGCCTACTGGGAAAGTTGGTAAGAAAGCTGCATCCAACCTATGGAACTTTTGGCAACTGATGGATGCTGAGAGGGAAAGAGACGGTCTTTTACAGGGATGGGACTCTTGTTAGGTTAACTACACTGGATGGACCCACATTAAAGGACATTTTGGGACACACATCAGACTCTATAGATCATATATGTGTGATATAGTACATTAAATTGGGCATGGGATGGTAAGGGAAGTGGGGCTATAGGAGGGGATATAAATACCATCAAGTTATATTGTATGAAGATAGCAAAAATTCAATAAAACATTTAAAAGAAGAATTTCAAGAAGCAGCACTAAATGCTCATCACACATTAAAAGATCCACTATACAAATGAAGTCAAATGCCATAGGAATGCCTAGACTCCAGTTTCAGTTCGTGCTCTTCTCACTGAATTTCAGCTTCTGATGCCTCACAGTGTCATCTGGAAACTTACTTCATTTGGAATGTTTTCAGGACATTTCTTTTCCTAATTTAAAATTCATATTTAGTTTTCAAATATTATTATGAAGCATTGTGAATGATTAGCATTCTAACATTTAAATCCTTTCCCAAGAATTTATT
>NW_008338401.1:174338-206150 GCF_000622305.1 Nannospalax galili | reverse complement strand
ATGTCTTTCTAAACAATGAATAAATCATGAAGAGCTTATCTAAATAAATACTGGTTACTTTATATTGCTTTTCAATAGAAATTTCACTTTGTGCATTTATGTGCATTATTTGTCTGTCTGTCTGTGTGTGTGTGTTTGTGTGTGCGCGCGCACGCACTTCTGTATTCAATGGGCAGAAGTGGTGGTTGTCCTTTCACATGCATACAGAAGAAAAAGGAAGGCATTGAGTATGTTCACCTCTTACCCTCTGCCTTATTTCCTTGAGACAATGTTCCTAACTAAACCTTGAAATGTTTCCTGATAGAGTAGCTGTCCAGGGAGCCAATGAGATCCCCTGTCCATTTTACCAGCACTGTGTTAAAGGTACACTATCATGCAATTCTTTGGATATGGATGGTGGGGATTCAATTAAACATTTCTCATATTTATCAAGAAAGTCCTCTTAATAACTGATCAATCTCCAATGCTTTGTAAATGAAAGGTTTTGTTATTGATCAGATACTGCAACTAATCTCCTCCACATTTTCCTGATGGCACTCTTCATTTCCTTATTTCTAAAACTGTAAACCATAGGATTGAGGAATGGGATCAGGACATTAGCGAATATAAGCACATTTTTTCTCCAAAGAAAATGGGGATGTAGGTCTTTCATATATTAATATACATGGCACAAAGAATAAACACACAACAGTAACATGGGATCCACAGGTGGAGAGAGCTTTATGTCTTCCTTCAGAGCTGTGTGCTCTCAGAGAGAACAAGATGACACCATAGGAGACAAGCAACAAGGAGAAGATGATGATGCACATAGACCCACTGTTGGCAAACACCAGAAGGACAAAAATGTGTGTGTCAGTGCAGGCAAGCTTCAGTAATGGGAACAAATCACATATGAAATAGTCAATGAAATTGTGTCCACAGAAGGGCAGCTGCAAAGTGAAGATAATCTGTATGATGGCGTTCAAGAAGCCTCCTGCCCAGGCTATTACCACCAGAGTGCCACAGAGCCTTCTGTTCATGATGGAAGAGTAGTGCAGGGGCTTGCAAATGGCCACATAGCGGTCATAGGCCATGGTTGCAAGGATAATCACCTCCACTGCATTGAAGAAGTGGACAGCAAAAACCAGTGTCATACAACATTCAAAGGAGATGGTCTTTTCATAGAAGTCTACAATCATGTTGGGTGTGACAACGGAAGAAACACATGCATCCAGGAAGGACAGGAAAGATAAGAAGAAGTACACAGGGCAGCCCAGCAGAACAGGGCTGCAGACTGGTCACCACAATCATCATGTTGCCCCCAAGAGTTGCATGGTAGTTCCATAAAAATACAACAAATGGTATCTTTTCAACCTTTGGATTCTGTGAAATCCCCAGTAGTATGAACTCATTGACAAAGCTGTGGCTTTGCATGATTCTCAAGAGGATGATGAAAGTTAAATGTGCTCAAATAAATCTGCAAATATCAGAAAAATCACTCTGACAATATATAATATTACCTTGAACAAATTGATGAGTCCTTATGCAAAATTATCCTGATTGATTTTATTTCCATTTAGAACAGAATATTTTAATTTTTAATATCTTATTTATTATTTTTATTTTATGTGTATGAGTGTTATGCCTGCATGTATGTTAAGTGTACCCACGTTATACAATAACCAAGAATGTCAGAAGATGGTGTCAGATCTCCTTGAACTGTAGTTTTAGAAGGTTGTTAGCAGTAATGCGGTTGCAGGGAATAGAACCTGTGTCTCTGCAAAAGCAATCAGTACTCTTAATTGATAATCCATCTCTCTAGCCCCATATTTGAAATTTTTGAAGGTTGTAGTTAGATATTAAGCAGACTTGAGAGGAATATTAGTTACTTAATATTTAAATATTTTGATAGGAATGCACCTACTTGTGATAGAGGTAAGAAACTTTTTCTTTGAGGGCAGCTTTTATAATTCTCTAGCGTCTTCTTGGAGTGAAATATTCAAAAGCATTGTGAGATGACTCACTAGATATATAGAACCATAATTTATTAATCCTTTCTGTCATCTCATAGAACAAGGATTGACTGTTTAGTCCCCAGTATGTGAGAATACTGCTGTATCTACCAACAGAAGAAGAGGCTACAATGGACTTTGGGATGCATTTAAAGTCATGGCTACATGTTAAATTTTATTTCAATGTATGAAGTGATTTAGAACCACAAATGAATTCATTTATTCTTCACAATCAGAAAGATTTCGGCACAATACATGACACATATGTGGAAACTGTTTAAATTTCACTTTCAATTAATCATTTTCAAAATTTTATTGAATACATATGATCATCCATATGTGGGTATCTGCATTTATGGGTAGTACCCACAGACACAGTAGAAAGCACTAGACTGTAGCTGGAATTTTAGGTTTTTGTGATCTGTTCAAAATGATTGCTGGGAAGTGAGTTCTTGTCCTCTGAAGGACTATCTTGTGCTAATAATCACTAATGATTTCTTCAGTCAAATCTAAAAAATTTACATATGAATAGAACTGTATAAAAATGCTTTGTCAGACAGGGCCAAGAAAAGGTGGGAGATGTGGACAGGAGGCTCTAGCCCTATCTGAGGATCTATTAGCAATTGATGGATGCTGGGAGAAGAGTTACTTCTCTTTACTAGTGTGAGTCCTAGCAGGTTTACCAGGCACAGCTAGATCCCTGCAAGTGTGGAGGGATTCTGAATGTGGTCAAATATAATGTATAAAACTTTCAAATCAATAAAAATATGCATGCTACTGTCATGAAAACTGAGTGGAATTAGTATCACAAAAGCAACTCCTCAGGACTCAAACTCCTAGTAAAAGATGATCAGTCAGGAATTTTAAGAGATTCTAGCTCTATCACCCAGATGTCTACTGAGCATCAAGGGTAAAGAGTTGGATTTAGTCTCTTGGTGAGAACATCATAGAAGAGGTGGTTTTTTGTGTCTCCTTCTCTCTATAAAAGTTAAAATATCTTTTAATTTTGTTCATGTATGAACAAAGCCTCTTAATAAGGGCAACAAAGGAAATGATGAAGAAGATGATGGACCAATTACCTCCATATGAAAACCAGAGACAACACTTAGCTGAGGAAGAGAAAATGATCTTTGGATGCAATTTAAACTCTCTTGAGACTCAATTATTTGCCAATTATTTATTTCATGCAACAAGTATGAGAAAATGCAATTCTATCAGAAACATGGTTTGAAATAAATGTGAATTTACCATAAAACTGGACTTCTTACCTACTCATTTCCTAGGACTGTGAGAAGGGTCAAAGTGAAAATGTTACAGGATTACCCCTGGTACCATTACAATTCTAGATGTAATGAATTAATATGAAAACCCAATTGTTCTACCCAAAGAAAGTTTTCCACAAATCCTCTTGGTAAATATTCCACTTCAGAATTCACTTTCCCCAGTCAACAGTATCTGTATCTACTGCTGCATTCACAAAAGAATCATTTCAATACAAATATAAATTTTAAGTAAATACATACATGTATATAATTTAGAAGAAAGCATATAAAAATAATAGAGTTGAATTATAAAATACGTTAATACTTTCCAAATACTTAAGACTAAACATTAAGATTAAAACCCACAATCATATTGCCCAAGGAGTTCTGAAAAACGGTATGAATTTTGCAGATCATTGATTCATAAAATTACAACTAATATATTCACATAGCTTTGCCTCTATGTTATCATTTTCTGCTATCATAATCTTTCCATAAACTCTCACACTACTGACTCAAGCCTCTTTTATCTTCATTTACACTTAGATGTCAAATCCATATTCTCATATGGGGAACAAAATTATTTTGTCTTTCTTTCTTCTTCAATTTTCTATGACTTATTTTTTTTCCTAACAGCCTTGCCTTGCAATTGAACATTATAGAGCTGTTCATGATCTTGCTTGGGGTCCTTCAGAGCAAGAACTGTGATCAAGTAGTCATTTCCTGCAGCAGTAATGATAGGAAGTTTGCTTCCCTGTGCCCCATGTAGATGTTCACTTCACCTACACTTAATGCTAATGTAGCCCAATCTATCTGGGACATAACAGAATTATTTTACCATGAAATATATCTGACAATCATAGGGATGGGTAGAAAGATTTTCATTCTAATTAGTGCTTTTAAATATATTTCAAACAAAGAAATATTAACAGTGGAAATAATAAATAAAAAAATTATGATTACCCTTTATTTGAAATTATGTAATTGAATCACATTTTTTATGTAAGATTATTAACTAGCAATAAAAATATATAATTCTAGTGTGTTCTAGTATATGTAGATAAGCAAAGTCTTTTTCATGACTCTCTGGGAAATGCATTTGTTTTAGACTATTTCATATCCCCAGTGTTGCTCTGCTAATTTCTCTGTCTCACCTTTACTAGTCCTGGTATTTCTGAAATGAAGGGGAAAGGACTCTTTTTGTCTCCTTTCATCTCTTAATGGATTTCTGCATCTTCTCATTTGATGATTTGGTGATTCAGTGCACTTTAAGAAAGTCATGACTTCAAGCACAAAGGCAGTTCAGAGCTTCAGCTACTTCGATTTTCTGAAAAGTTCTGAGGCAAAAACCTAATGCCTAAGGGAGATTGAATGGGCATAGGTAAGCCAGAAGGCTTCATTTTGTTACATGCGTCCACCTGGCCATAATGTACTCCCCTGAACCCTGTATGAGTATGTGTTTATGGAAATGGAAAACTGTTTATTTATATATTTTTTACAAATATTACAG
Source organism: Nannospalax galili (assembly GCF_000622305.1). Classification (NCBI taxonomy): domain Eukaryota; kingdom Metazoa; phylum Chordata; class Mammalia; order Rodentia; family Spalacidae; genus Nannospalax; species Nannospalax galili. The sequence continues at coordinate 201,387 of NW_008338401.1, read as the reverse complement.
AATTTATCAGCAGTTCAATCTACCATGACTCTATATATGTATTCTTCATACAACCTGGAAGTGTATTACCTTTAAATATAAACATCAGAATGGTAAAATACTAGTACACATATGACAATGAATTATAAAAAGAACAAAGGCTGACTGGAGCACTAATACCAAAAATAATCAATTAGTGTCTTCCTAGATTACTTGGTTTCTCTGAAAATGCATGCTAGATGGAAGGAAGGGAGTGACGAGGCAAAGAAGGAAAGAAGAAAGGAAGAAAAGAATGAGGAAGTAGGAAGGAAGGGAGGGAGGGAGGAGGGAAGGAAGGAGATGGACTAAAATTGACAGGCCTTTAAAATAAAAAAATTAGAAAGAAAAAAAGGAAGGAGGAAGAAGGAAGAGAGGAAGGAAGGCAGGAAGGCAGGAAGGCAGGAAGGCAGGCAGGAAGGAAGGAAGGAAGGAAGGAAGGAAGGAAGGAAGGAAGGAAGGAAAGAAGGTAGGCAGGCAGGCAGGAAGGAAAGTAGGTAGGAAAACAGGGAGGAGAGAAAGAAGAAATCTGCATGCTATTGTTGGCTATACATTGGGCACTTGGGCAGTTATTAATTTTAAGTCCTATTTTCTGGGATCCTCATGGTTTATTTTACTTCTGTTAGCCTGGCTTTGATGCAAAATTCCCATTAAAGGTAAGGAATCTGTGCACCAGAACACATTGAACTCTCTCAAATTAAAAGTCAAAGTTTGCATTAAACACAGAGTAGTCAGACCATCCCATCTAAATATTATACTGCTTTATCACAAATTATCGCCTCGGAAAAGCAAAAATACACCTTGTGAGTCTCAGCATGTGTCAGTCCTGTGAAAATTCTGAAGAGAGCACCGACTAGTCTCTACTGAGAAAAGTCCATCAATAACAAATTGTTTTTGTGAACTCTTCCTTCCACATCAAAACCATTCTAGCAGCAGAGGTGTAAAATGTTACCAGTGCGTCTGTGGTGTTGACTTTATCAAGGTTGAGATACAAAAGGAAAATAATCTTCCTTAAATTCCTCCATAACTTCAAGTGAAAGTTACTGTGGTTTCTCTGAGAGGTGAGTTACCTTTGGGAGTAACTCTTTGTTCCCCTAGGGTTTGGACAAATTCTTTCCCCCAGAATTTCCAAGGTATAAATTTGTCAGCTATTTTACTTGCTTAATTATTGTAATGATGTTTTTCCCTAAAACTTAGATTTTAAAAGAATGGTTTTATTCTCTGTCAAGGAATCCCAATGGACTCTGATATGAACATTTGAAATTTTCCGTGTTCTGACATTTTTTCTGGTTCCCTGTCTAGAACTTATAATGACAACTGCTCTTCCCTTTACTTCTCCTTCACATCCCCTATTCTCCAGTCAACAACCTTCTTTCCTCCCTACAGATAAGAGTTATGCAATTTGGGAGTCTTTTAAATAGATTCACTGAAGGGGTATTCCAATCGCCTCACCCTGAGTCCCTGTTCAGCATGGAAGAAGCCAGAGTGGTCTGTATCAGGATTCCCTATCAGAAATTTGGGTAATTTCTTCAGAGGTGTGATAAGAACAGGACGTAGGAATTGGCTATGCATTTAGAGTTAAAAAGATCCCAAAGAAAAGCAGCCAGTTTCTTGGCTAAAAGTCAAAATGTCCTTGGACCTCTTAGCAACATATTCTGTTCCAAAGGCCAAAAATGTCAAAAGTGTTTGGGAGCTCTTACCTAATCCCTAAAAGATTTTCGGGTTACCTCTTTAAAGGGGGAATGTTAGACTAGCAAAAGCCCCAAGAAGAAAAAAAGAAAGAAAGAAAGAAAGAAAGAAAGAAAGAAAGAAAGAAAGAAAGAAAAGAAAGAAAGAAAGAAAGAAAGAAAGAAAGAAAGAAAGAAAGAAAGGCGGGAGGGAGGGAAGGAAGGAGAGAGGGAGGGAGGGAAGGTGGGAGGGAGGGAAAGAAAGAGTACATGAAGTTGTTAGAAAAAAGTGATGGGGAGATATGAGATGTGTTAGAGTAGAGGGAGTGGGCATGGATTTGATCAAAACACCTTATATGCATGTATGAAATTCTCAATAAAGTTTTTTTTTAATGGTGGGACTTCTCCTTGATAATGCTTTGATGTTTTATATGTCCCATCATCTTCAGGAATAGAACACTGTTGTGTAGTAGACTACAGTGTATTTCTGCAGAATTAAGTAAAATGCTTGTACACTCACCAATCATAAAAGAGGCAATCGGTCACAAGGAATCTACCAAACAATAGTAAGGAAAGTATGCAATAAATTGGAAAGGCACTAGCAAGGACTACTCTTTAAAGAAATACATTTCATGTATATGTGGAAGCATTAATCAATGGGAATATAATTTGTCTACTCTAAAAATATCTGCTTTATTATTAATATATACATATTTTGTGTATATATATGAAGTTGTAAAAACTATGCCTTAAGTTTATCCACTCAAGTCTAGGATGAACTTTCACTGAAGAAAATGATCCACTTGACTTCAGCCTTTAACTGTCAGTGTTAATAGCTCCTCAGTGCAGGTGGGGACACAAGAGCCCCTCCTTTATCATAGATAATATGTTGAAGGAATCAGCCTTGTGTCAGTGTTGTGCGGGAATCCACAGTGGATGTTTACGATTTCAGTGACTGTGTCACACCCAGAAGACAGTGTTTCATAGCACTCCTCCCTATCCTCCACCTCTTATGTTCTTTCTGTTTCTCCCTTCCAAGATATTTTCAGGATCTAGGATGGGGTGTTATAAGTATCCTACTTAGGGCTAAACATTGAAGAATTGTGCCCAGAAAAGTTTTAAGTCTCTGGGTTAACTGTTTTAAACTGCGAAGAGAATCTTCTCTGTCCAAGGCTAAGAGAGGAATTAGCAGACGTTTATAAAGTATATATTTAGAAGGTCAATAGTTTGCCTACTTAGCCAAATAATAGAAGTAATTTCTGTAGGAGATTCTGTGACCTTCCTCATCACAGGCTTTTGACCAGGCTGACAGTGCCACTTATATGTTGCCCCCTGTGAAGCAGGAATCTGAAACTGAACCTGAAGTGTTTGTTTAACCCCCAAACAGCTGTTCCACTATTGTACTAGTGGATGTATCTTGACTAGTGGATCCAGATTCAAGAATTTAGTGTTCTTCATAGCAAGTTGTGGAGGGCTGAGAACACTAGCTACCAGGAAAGAATGTTCTTAAGTAGAAATTAACTCTGAATTCTCGTGAAATTAAAAACATGTGACATACCTACAATGGAACCTCTACACCTGAGGCTCATGGAACACAGTGGAAGAGGGAGTAGAAAGAATACTAATGCATTCCTCAACCCTCACCAGTGAAGCATCCTCATGCAACTGAGTGTGACACACAAAGAAGGTCACAACTGACTAAGTTTTAGAAAATAAGAAACTGCTAAGTGTATATCACTGGATAGGACTCTTATATTAAACCTCACCCACCCATGACTCAGGGATCACTGTGGAAGAAGGGGCAGAAACACCCAGGGTTGGTGAATGAACATAAGGAAACAGGTTTTTTAGAACTCTGGGAACTTGCTCATATGAACTTGCAGTGATGGTAACAGCATGCATAAGACCCATGCAGATTCATACAAACAAAAACCCAGCACAGAGCTGTGTAAATGGGTAGCCAGTCCCAACCTTAGCTGAGAAACTATTGGAAACTGATTACTGCTGGTTGAGGGAATTAATCTTCTTTAAGGGAGGAATTCTGGATAGGCTGACTAGACTCCAGAGGATGAACTTGCTCTGAGGACATCTGGGTATAAAAACTTGACTGAATAGACCTTAACATATATGACAGAATGCATGAAATCCCATGAGAGACAGCTATGCAGAGGTGCAGATGGGGGAGAGGGTCTAAATATGTTTAATATTTATTGTATGAAGTACACTAAAACATGACAAAAATATACATTAAAAAGAAACAATTTTCATACTCCACACATGTAGTTGCACAGAGTAAAGCTTCCCATTCCAATGGAAGAATGCGGTCATTGTAAGGAATCATACATGAAATCAAGAGTAAAGTCAAATGGGGTAAACTCAAAATCCTTCAGCTCCATGTCCACTGGCATCTAGATTTCAGTGCAATCATCTTGGACCTAAAGGTTCTGGAGAGCCCCACCAGTATATCTCTACTGCCTATAGCATATGCACCCTCTCCTCATGAGTCAGACCTACTTCATGTATTGAAACTTCTTCAGCTTGTGTCCCATGGTCTGGTATCATCAACATCCTGATGTCTCAATTGTAACCTAGATTTACAGATTTAAGATTGAAACAGTGGATTCTGTCTGCTTACAAGAACTCCAATCATGCCGCACCTCACTAGGCCACTACTTCTCTCTGAATGACTCCTTAAATATTGCATTTTTTATATCTAAAAAATTGGTACCACATGGGCCATATTGTCAGATGAGTATACTCCAGCTTTAGATATAGCATTAGATCAGAGCTGTATCTTCTTCTGTGGGGTGATCCTGGAGAAGCACTTCTAAGGGAGTACTGTTCTAGGAGTAAGAAATCATTTCAGCTTCATTCACAGATAAAGGGTTCTCAATTGAAATTAGTTCACATTTTCATATTAGAGCCATTCATGGATGGAGTCTTAACATAGGGCACATTTCCTATTGCTATTATCTGAGCACAGAGCCAAATGCTTCTCTTCAACAATTATAGTAAGCATTTAGGTACACACCTTTGTTGTGAAATTTAACTTGCTCTCTTTTTCTTTCCTGAAAAGCACCACATTTAAAGAATATTTGGGTCCAAGTTTCTGCTCTTTTCCCCTGCAGGCTTGTATAAATGCAGTAAAAAGTAGTGCTACAACATGAATATTCTCCTGTACTGAAATTCCCTTTGCCAAATAAATTAGTTTTCTTTAAATTCAATTTACTCAACTACTTAGGATATGGAAATGATAAAAACAATATTCTCTACCAAATTATCATGCAAATGGTCCATATTCAAGTCCCAAACATAGGCTTCCTTCCCTTCTAAGATGTCATGAACCTGATCTCTACTGTGCCTTTTTCTCTCTGTGTCTTGTTTACCAAGTTTCCACTAGAATAATCCAGTAAACTATGTCTACATGGTATTTAGCCTTTTCTAGCCAATGTTAGAAACTCTTTCACATTGGAACCAAGAAGCAGTTCTGGGCCTAAGAGACACTTGGTCATATTTATCAGAGCAAAACCGCTATTCTTTGTACCATTTTTTGTGTTAGTTATTTCTCTTCTTGCTGCTTCAGTATTCTGATCAGTAGCAACTTAAAGAATAAAAGTTTATTTTGACTCACAGCTCAAGGGAGCAATCCATCATGATCATGAAAACAGAAAACTGAGGTGACTGGTCACATGGTATCCACAGTCAGGAATCAGAGTAATGAGTAACTATGTTCAGATTTCTCTTTCTATGCAATCAAGACCCTGAAACAGACAACTGCTCATTTTTAGGGTTTATCTCAATAAATCAACAAAACTACTCAAGATAAACCCTCATAGAATTTGGGCATTAGGTAAGTTAATCAACATAATTCCTCATAGGTGCTCCTGGAGACCTCTCCCCTAGGTGATTCCAGATCCTTTCAAGTTGTCTTTCAGTACTATCCATTCCAGTATCACTTTAATTTCCTTCCCTCATCTTGTTGTTTTATCTAAAAGTACAGGCACTACCAGGCTAGAATCATAATATTAAATGAAGAAGTACAGTTTCTTAAGATTGAAGTAGTTCCTTTTCCTTTTTATCTGAAAGATATGGATGTTATTCTTAATGTAACAGTACAGGATATTAAGACTTGGCTTGAGCAAAACTTTGAAGTTCCTCTTTATTCATTTCAGGTCAGAAAAATACCAAAAGGCTGGTCCATTATGCTATTTTAGTAACTTATTCCTACCCAATTAAAATCTATCACCACACACATAAAACTGTAGAATATAAGTGGTTAATGAAAGGAATATGAGTAATTTTGTCAAGAATCACCATGACATCTATAGTCAATGAATTCAAGGTACACAGGTTATTTGTTTTAATTAAAGTTTTACATCTATGCTTCAACATAGATTAATAACCAGGTATGAATTAAACACACTATAAGGTATACTTTGTTAAATAACTGACATCAATCAGCAATCAGATACTGACAATATCTATGTTTATGACTCTCAAGTTTATTATGCATGTCACCTATTTCATACTTATCCTTCTTGGCTTAATTATTATCTATTTCTGTTGGAAATACAGTGTGGAATAACACGTCAATAAAACTGTGAAAATGGATTAAGAAAAAAGGGGTAAGAAATTTGTTTCCAGAGATTTGTTGTGTCATATTGTCCTTTTCATTAAGTTCCAGAAATACTTTATTTCTTAATTTCTCCTTGACACATTCATCATTCAGGAGAGTGTTGTTTAATGTCCATATGTTCATGTAGTTAATAGGGTTTCTTCCGGTATTGATTTTGAGCTTTATTGCATTGTGGTCTGATAGAATGTGTGGAATTACTTCAATATTTTTGTATATGTTGAGGCTTGTTTGGGCCCTAGTATGTGTTCGATTTTGGAGAAATTTCCATGAGGCACTGAATAGAAAGTATATTCTTTGGTGCTTCAGTAGAATATTCAGATGTCTGTTAGGTCCATTTGATGGATGGTATGGTTTAATTCAGATGTCTCTCTGTTTATTCTCTATTCCCTTGACCTGTTTAATGGAGACAATGGGGTATTGAAGACCCATACTATTAATGAGTTGAGGTTATTCTGGGTCTTGGGGACAATCCCGGAAGAGGGTCACAAACATTGTAAGAGCCAAGGAGGAGGTACATGACCTTATGGAAACAGAGCCCTACAAGCTCCTGGGAACCTGGTCGTATGAGTCTATGGCAATCATGTCACCATAAATAAATCCCATGCAAACTCAGGCAGACAATAAGCCAGCATAGAACTGGGAAAATGAACAGCAGACCCCAATCTTTTCAGAAGGAATGTTGGTAAATGTTTGCCTCTAGATAAAGAAGAGCTGATCTTCCTAAAGCAAGGGACTCTAGATAGGCTAACTACACTTAGTGGTCTGACTTGCACTCAGGAATGGCTGGAGACACAGGCAACCAGTAGGCTTTAACAGGGAAGACCAAGTATATGGGCTCCAATGGGAGGTGGGCTATGGTAGGTTACCAGCGGGGACAGTGGTATAAAGATGATTAAGATTGTTTGAGCTGTTTTGTATGAAATACACAAAAAGTTCAATGAAAAGAGAAATTTATGTTTCTATTAATCCATATTTGTGAATGTGTACATGAGTTTATGTGATACATGTGCATGCAGGTGACTGTGGAGGCAGTAAGACAGTGTGGGATCCCATTGAACTGGACTAACAGGGGATGTAGACCACCGTGTGGATGCTGGGCACTGGCCTAGGTTCTCTACAGAAGCAGTAAGTGCTCTTAATCACTTAGCCATCTCTCTAGGCAAAAAAACATATTTATATAGTTGTTACAATTGATATAATCTTATAATTTCAAAACATAAAATAATACTATCTTCTAGAGTAGATTTCCACATGACTCTTTCAAAATGCCTTTGATGTTCACTATCCCTACTCTGAATCCATCTTCTTCCCTACCCTCCCGTTTTCCACCCAATTAAACTCATCCTATGTTATCCCCCTTTCCCATTTTTACACTGTATTTTATCATCCCACCTTCTGAAACTCCCAACAGCCCATTATTAGTTTCCTGATCTGTAAGGATTTTTCAATTGGAACACCTCCATCTAAAAACTGAAGGAAAACATCCACTTATGAGAGCAACTATGTGACATTTATCTTTCTGGGTCTGAGTTATATCACTTATAATGATTGTTTCCATTTCCATGTATTTAAATGCAAATTTCATTTTTCTTAACAGCTGAATAACATTCCACTTTAAAATGTATCTCCATTCATTATAGTTGATGGATATTTAAGTTATTTCCTTTTCTGGCTATTGTGAACAGCAATGAACATGAATGAACAGGTATCTCTGTAGCATGATACAGATTCTCTTGTGTATATGCCCAAGAGTGGAACTGTCATGTCATGTGAGAAATCTATTTTCAGCTTTTTTAAAGAAACTCTGTCCTGATTTCTAAAATGTGTGAACCAGTTTTCCATCAATAAAAAGGAGTTTAAATGTAGTTACCCTATAACAGGTGTCCATGGGCCCTAATGGACACCATAGGTTAACAACTGAATAACTTAGTGCCAGGAATGGACTCCTTCTTTTGCAGTTGTTGAAAAGAGAGATTCCATCAATCTTCAAACAATATTGGTTATTGCCATTGCAATTGGTTGCCAACCAGAACCAAATGATAAGACCCTATTTTTGGGTTGCAAAACAAATAGGGAGAAATAAAGCTGGTACAAATCCAGAAGAATCATCTCTGTTGGCTAATTTTATAATAAACTACAATAACAACTGGCTTGACTAAATATGCCCAATGGTGCAATAGTGGCATGAATATTACGGGAATAACCAACTAGCTTCTACTGAATTTAAGGTCTGCTTCATAAGATGGAGTTTATACCTGACAATGTTATCAGGGCCAAGAACCTTTGACTAGATAAGTCAGAGACCACAGAGGAGAAACTAATATCATCATTCTACTAGACAGAATATTAAACAGATTCATATGGCTTACTGTTATATCCATAGATTAGTGGGTCTCTCCATTCTCATCAAAGAAGCTCCTTCTTGCAGCAGATAGCAATTAACACAGGAATTAGCAACTGGTCAATGTAGAGAAAACAAAGACTTCAAAGTCCTCAGCCCTAAATGGGTCACCTATTAATACATCCTTTTCTTGCAAGGCTCAGGGATCACTGAGGATTATGGGTGGGTGGGTTGCAGAATAAGAAAGCCAGAGGTGGTAGATGAATACAAGAAAACTGTGTTGTCAAGACCCCATGAGGTAGCTGAACAAATGAGCCCACTGCATTTCTGATAACACCTGCAAGACCCAAGCCAGACAGGGTCCCAGCATGAATGGGGGAGGTGGGCAGACAGCCCAAGATCAAGATCTTTTGGCAATCGATAGATTCTAGGAAAGGGAGTCAGTTCTCTTTTCTGATGTAATACCTATTAGGTTGATGAGACTCCAAGAGATAGATCCACACTCAAGAGTACTTGAGAAACACAGATTATATTTGACTGGCTTTTAAAAAGAAAATATGACAACAATAGAAGACATGAAATCTGAGGGGTGCCTCATAAACTAGGGGCAAAGAGTGGGGAGGGAATATGATGGTATGGCTATGATCGAAATACATTATATGAAATTCTAGAATAAATAAAAACATTTTTTAAAATATAAAATAGGGTCTGGAGAGATAGCTCAGTGATTGAGATCTTGCAGAAGTGATCTTGCAGAAGACCCGGGTTTGAATCCCAGCACCCACATAGCAGCTAACAACTGTCCATAACTCCAATCCGAGGGGATCCATCATCCTCTTCTGACCTCTGCAGCAGGCATTGCATAACACGGGTGCACTCACCTACACGCAGGCAATACATGCATACACATAAAATAGAAAAATAAATAAAATTAAAAATATATAGACATATAAAATAAGAATGACATAAGCAATACAGATCTGTTTCGTTATTGTCCTCTAATTCCTTTATTATTAAAGACAATTTCTTCCATTTTTATCACCATGCGATCAGGTATTCAAATGTTATTTATTTTCATTTATTTAGTTATTTTTGTGCGTGTGTGTGGATATGCATGTATATGTGAGTTGATGCGTGCGAGCATGCATAGAGGCAAGAAGTCAACATGAGGATGTCTTCTCTATTTCTGCACAGTATTTTTGAGGCAGTATCTCTCACTGAACCTGGAGCTCAACTATTTATCATAATTCACAGGCCAGTGAATTACAGGGATCTTCATGACTCCATCTCCTCAACAGTAGTACTACAGGCATTACCCACCTTCCCTGTCTTTTTACAACTGTCTGTAACTCCAGTTCCAGGGGATCCAACAGCCTCTTCTGTCTTCTGCCAGCATTGCATGACATGGGTGCACTTACTTACATGCAGGCATAATACTCATACACACAAAATAAAAATAATAAATAAAATATTAAAAAAATTATTTTCCATGTACTGAAATTAGATAAAGAGCAGGAAAAGAAAATAACATTTTAACCAACAGATAGTGATAGAAGGATGGTTATGAGATGAGAGATATTATGAGATTGTGAGGATGTTTCCTGGTAAGGGTAAGAATATTTTGGGAGAGTGATCCATTGTAAACTTTTAAGAAAAACAGATTTTATCTGATTTATATTTAAGATAACATTTTTTCTCAGCAGTACATTTTTGTTCGTTCAGCTAGAAAGCATCTCTCTACTGATTTCTTCCAGGTATCTATGCACAATTTCATTCTCATTTTTATTCTTTATAATTTTTATTTAGTCCAGAATTCCATGCAATATATTTTGTATGTATTCAGACCCTCTGTCTTCTTCAGACCCTCCCTACTATGCCAACCCTAATTTTATGTCTCCCTTTATTATCTATTTTTATTTATTATTTATTTGTTTATTATTTTATGTGTTTGTTTTTGTCCTTTGTGTTTTTAAGTGTACCCATGTTTTAAGTGCAAAATGCTCATCAATTACAATCCGCACTTCTTCCGAAGTACTCCTGGACATGGATCCTTGTCCTGGAGTCTTGTCAACATACTTGGATGGCACCAATAAGGAAAACTGACTTTCCCTTTCCTAGCATACATCATTTGCCAATAGATGCTCATGTAGGGCTGGGGTTTGTGCCCACCTCGTTCATCTCTGCAGGTACTCTGTCTGGCTTGGTTTTATACAAGTCATGCATGCTGTCATAAACTCTGTGGGTTGATATGCACAACTAAATTGTGGTGTCCAGACCACAGTTTTCTTACACTCATCTACCACTTTTTTCTCACTCTTCTGCAATATTTGAGCCTTTAGAAAGTGCAATGTGGGAATCCTGTTTAGGTATGAGTGGTCTGAGATCTCTTATTTTCTGCATATTTACTATGTTTGGGTCTCTTCGCTAATTTCTATCTTCTACATGAAGACCTTCTTTGGTGAGAACTGAGGGAACTTGCTCTGGTGAGAATAGTGTGACTATATTCATAATAATCTATGGATATAACAATAAGTCATTGTAAATCACTTTAATGTCTCTTTTTAATAATAATAATAATAATAATAATAATAATAATAATAAGTCTAGACACAATTCTTGGCCTGATAACAATGTCAGTTATGGACTTCCTGTTGGGAGAATGTCTTAAATCCAATTAGAAAGTGATTTGTTACTTTCATAATATTGGTACCACTATTGGAACAATGGCCACATTTTGCCAGGCCAGTTGCCAGTGTGGCTTCCAGGGCTCACAGCTGAGAAAGAAGGATGCTTTCTTTCCCTGTCAGTAACATGCATAGCACCTTCTAGTACTAGGAAACTAGCCAGAAGATATGTACCCTCAAAGTCAGTGCCAGTTTCATTTCTATTTGTTCTGTGACTCAGGTATGTAGTGCCTTCATAAATAAGAGTCTTACTGTCCAGTTTGAGTGGATAATCAAGTGAAATGATAATAACCACTGTAGACTGTGGATCTCTGAGAGCTCTATGGTCAACAACTCCAAATAAGCAAGTCCATTCTGGGCACTGGGATTATCTTTTAGTAGTTTATTAGGGATGTCTTTATATTATATGTGGATATATGGAAATGGAAGGCAGAGGAGAATAGCAGATAAGAGGAAGGATAACTAGCATTAAAGGCATTCTGAAAGAGTTACATGGAAATCTATGGAAGCTTCTCTTGTTCTCACTTTCAGCACAAACATCTTCACATAGGGCCTTAGTGTGGTAGCCCATTCCTGAAAGTCAGTAATTCAGAAGCAGAGGCAGATGGATTCCTATGAGATCATGACCAGGCTGCCTTATATAACCAGTTCCAGGCCAGTCAGAGCTACTGTGTGATGCCATGTTTCAACACAAAACATCCTTTAAGTAATTACAGGTAGATGCAATTAAACAACTTAATACTAATATGAACTAAAAGTCTCAGAGCTAAAAGTATTTGAATGAATTTGGCCATGCCTAAACATAATTGACATAGAAAATGCAATGGAAAACAAAACAAGTGTTGTCAGACACTGTAGAATCCAAAGTGTTAAACTAGTAGAAATGAAAAAGAAGGACAAACAGCTTTCCATATTTATTGCTCAGTTAACAATTGCAACTTATTTTTTTCCAGATAGAGACCATAACTACATATCAGCAATTTAAATGATAATAAACAATGTTTGAATTTGATATACCTTGGAACAAACCAATCTCCTTAGGTTATTACATCGTAGTCAGAATAACATTTGATTTCATAGTTTCATTGCAAATAGTGAATTCAGAGTTTCATAAATCAATTCAGCAAAATTTATCAGATCTTCATTTCAGAAACTAATTCTTAGAAACAAATGAATTGCTTAATAATAAATGCTACAAGAACATTAAGAAGATACACTGCTGTGAATCAGATAGATGGCAGGCATACAGACTGGGTGGGGAAATTACCATAGTAAGCCTATGCCCTGTTATACATTTGATCTGATATGATCCATACATAAGTTTGGAAAGAGCTTTTGTGTTAAACCATTGTATACTTTCTAATGATCAGTCAAAAAAATTCATATATAAAATCTGATGTATATTCAGCATGTCCATGTACTTTGCCTCAGGCATGTAAAGTAAGGAGAGGTAAACAGTACTTACCAAGTGTTTTTGGCCATAAAATTCATCTGTTCTATTAGCGCTGTTGGTTATGAGAGGATGATATGTTACATTAAAATATTTTTTCCAATTGTTCTTGAGAAAAAACTATAAAGTGACATAAAGTATGACTAAATTTCAATGATTGCTATTGAAATTTGTGTACATGTTCATGGGGGTTCACAGCATTAAAATATTAAAATCATCAATTATAGTATAATTCATTACTCTTTTCAAAACTAATTTTAGATCTGGTTCCTCTGGATTATATACCCTCTGCACTTCATAAATCTAGAGTGGGAGACTTAGGATTACAATGTCACAGTCTTAGGACTGGTTTGCAAGTTAGGTGATGCTCAAGAAAGTACCTTCGGTCATAATGGAATAGAGCTGTTTGTCATATTCTACTTTATTTCTTTGAGACAAGATCTTTGAATGAACTGTGACCTCATTGTTACTGAGATAGATGAGTTGTGCAGGGAGCCCCTGAGATCCACTTATCTCCATTTCACCAGCACTAGGTTAAAGGCTCTGTAACCAAGCTTGGTTTCTGAATGAATGCTGAAAATGCAAATAGGTTCTCATGTTTGCCCAGTAAGTACTCTTATACTTGATCCATCGTATCAACACTGTTAGTGTGATATTTCAATATTGATCAGAAACCACTATGAATCTCTTCCACATTTTTCTGATAGCATTTTTCATTTCCTTATTTCTGAAAGTATAAACTATAGGATTGAACAATGGTGTCAGGATGGTGGTAAATATAAGCGCATTTTTCTCGAAGGAAAATGCAGATACAGGTTGTGCATATATTAATATACATGGGACAAAGAACAAAACCACAACAGTAATGTGGGATCCACAGGTGGAGAGAGCTTTACATCTTCCTTCAGAGCTGTGTGCTCTCAGAGAGAAGAGGATGACACCATAGGAGACAAGCAACAAGGAGAAGATGATGATGCAGATGGACCCACTGTTAGCAAACACCAAAAGGACAAAAATGTGTGTGTCAGTGCAGGCAAGCTTCAGTAACGGGAACAAATCACATATGAAGTGATCAATAAAATTCGGCCCACAGAAGGGCAGCTCCAAAGTGAAGATAATCTGTATGACAGAGTGCAAGAAGCCTCCTGCCCAGGCCACTCCCACCAGAGTGCCACACAATCTTCTGTTCATAATGGAAGGGTAACGCAAGGGCTTGCAAATGGCCACATAGCGGTCATATGCCATGGCTGTCAGTATGATCACTTCCACCCCCGTAAAGAAATGGAGAGCAAACAGTTGTGTCATGCAGCATTCAAAGGATATGGTCTTCCTCTCATAGAAAAAGTCCATGGTTGTCTTGGGTGTGACAACAGAAGAAGTGCATGCATCCAATAAGGACAGAAATACCAAGAAGAAGTACATGGGGGAGCTCAGCAGTGCAGGGCTGTAGACGATGGTCACCACAATCATCATGTTGCCCCCAACAGTTGCAAGGTAGATCACCAAAAATACAACAAATAATGTTTTCTCAACTGTGGGGTTCTGTGAAAGCCCCAGGAGGATGAACTCACTGACAACACTCTGGTTTTGCATGATTCTCAACGGGAATGTAAAAGTAAAATGTGTTCATATAAATCTTCAATTATAACAGAAGTCCTTCCCAAAGTTTAAAATTTTACCATCACCAAATCTGTTCATTCTTATGTCGAATTGCCTTCATTTATTTCATCATAATTGAGAACAGAATATTGGAAATGCTTTGAACTATGTAGTGGAAAATCATATAGAATTGTGATAGAGGTGGATTATCAAGTCCTTTAAATAGCCACATTTTAAATATTGGGGTGCAAAGATATTATAAATGTTAAAGAAATGACAGTTTATTTTGGAAAGGATAGGTTTTTTTTTTTTTACCAAACTCTAGAGGCTTCAAGAAGTGAAGTATTAAAGGAGTTTTAAAGCTATAACCTAGATTTGTACAAACCCCTCTAATTTATTCATCATATATGACTGGAATGAGACCATGAAAGCTAGTCTACAGTACCTGATCAAAACACAAGCTTATTTATCAAAAGAAGTGGCAAAATGTACTTTACATGCACTTGAAAACCTTGGTAATATGTTACATTTGTTCAAAATACAAGACAATTAGAACTTTAAATGAATTATTCTTCATAAACAGGCAATTCTGTGGGAAAGTATTATAACTACAAATTAAATTTATGTTTCCATTTTTGTTTTTATTTTTACTTGCATTGAAAACATTGAAATTTCACTTTTCACTCATTTTTAAAAATATAAGCAGAACTTTATAAAATTTATTCAGTTGTCACGGCGACTAAGTCTAATAATGCAACAAAAATAAGCTATTGCTCAACAAGTTACTAGTCAGAAGCATATGGCAGGAGCTACTGTTACTATTTTGTTGGTGCAGAATTTTAATTAAAGATGTTAAGATTAAACAAAGAAAACATGATTAACCTGGGATTTTTAGACACGTAGCTTCTAACACTTAATAGGACTCCATGGAATCAATGGGGTCAAGTTGGTTTATTGGTCTCTTAGCTAGAAGTTCAGTGTAAGGATATTCTTTCTATTAACATTCTCTCTGTAAAGGGAAAAGCATCTTATTACTCTGTTCATGTGTGAATGAAGGATCTTGAGAAAGACAACAGAATAAGTGTTGAAGAATCAAAAGAAACCAAACACCTGTAAATGAAAATTGGTGACATTACAAATCTGAAGAAGAGAAATAACTCTTGAATATAATTTAGACTCTTGAGATCTAATTATTTACCAATTATTTATTAAATGTGATCTTGTTTGAGAAAATACAATTCATCGAGCTATGTGATTTGAAATTTATATGAATTTACTATAAAGTGTGTTCATAACAGCTTACCTACTTATCTCCAAGGACTATGAGGAGAGTCATTTTAAAAGCATCAAAATATTACTCATGGTAATATGTCATTACAGTGCTAGGCATAATTCATTCATGTGAAAGCTCATCTCTCTTAACAATAGAATCTCTTTGAGGAATCATTTATGTAAATATTCCAGCTCTTGAACTCACTTCCCCCAGGTTGTCACAGCTTCAACAGGTATTGAAATGTTTCCTGTATACACACCTGAAATTCACACAAAAAAGTTATTTCAGATAAAAAGTGATGGTGAGTGTTAATAACAATATATATCTCGTGGTAGGTTAACCAGGCTTCAGTGGATAGATCAACACTGAAGGATATTAGAGACATAAATTAGACTCTATAGGGTCATATTTTACATATAATAGAATAGAACAGTAAGGGTGGTGTGGATAGGGGAGAGAGTCTACATACCATCTAATTACATTGCATGAAAAATCTCAAAAATTTAATATATTTTTTAAAAAGAATACTATAAATTTAATTTTAAACTCTTAATTCCACAATATTCCAAGGTCAGTTCCTTACTAGATTGTGTAATACAAACTTTCTATCTAGACACAAGCTATAGCAAAGACATAACAAAAAGCAAATCAAACATCATTGGATCAGAGAACAATCAATTATGGAAAGTAAAGAAGCTTACTTATGAGATATCAGGAGGGAAATTCAAGATAAAGAAGATCATTGGGTAAGAAGATCATAAGGAAATCATACACATTCATAAAAATGATATAATTAAACTTATCATTACATTTTCTATAAATATAAAAGAAATAAAGACTACTCCAGATTAGATATTTGCACTCCAGTCACATTTTTTTGGTAAGAATTAGATTACTTAAAATTTCTAAAATTATGTTAGACTTGTGTTTCAGTTCTGCAAACAGATTCATTATGAAGGAGTACTGAAAAGTTTGGAAAAAAATGCATTAAAAAATCATAATGGAATCAGAAGCTTGGGAGCAGATGGTGAGTGTTACACCCGCAGAAACAGTCTCTATTTTAATTAGTTTTTCTTTTATGTGTATGAATGTATTGCTTGTATGTAGAGAGGTGGACCAATGTCTTGAGATGCCTGTGGAGGTAAGAAGATGGCCTTGGATCCGTGGAATTGGAGTTAGGGACAGTTCTTAGCTGCCAGGTGGGTGCTGGGAATCCAACACAGGTTCTCTGCAAAAGAAGCCAGGCCATTTAACCACTGAACCATCTCTTCAGTTTAGTGATCTCTTTTAAGCATGGTATTATTGGTAGGATAAACAGACTTCAATGGATGGGCCCACACTGAAGGGTACTTAGGGTGATATAATATCATCAAATAGTATGGAATTTTCAAAAATTCAGTAAAAATTTAAAATAAATTAAAATTAAACTTTTTAAAAATTTGGGCTGGAGAATGTTTTGGGAAACAAATTTCCCTTTCAGTAGTAGCTATAGTTACTTTACTTATCATTGCACATTCTATTACATAACATTAAAGTATTAAAAAAAGAAATAAGCAGTTCACTGAGAAATCATTAAGTTACAGTGGTTAAGTATAGACACAGCTAATGAAAATGGTTTCTCAGAGCATATTGTGTTCTACAATAAATTATATTGATAATAATGATGATATAATTCTTTAAAAGAAAAAGAAATTACCAGGCACAGTGGCACATGCCTTTAGTCCCAGCACTAAGGAGGCAGACACAGGACCAGCTTGATCTACATAGTGAATTTTAGCCAAAGCTGATGAATGTTTTTCTTCTTCTTTATTTACAAGGTAAAATATTTTGTTTCATAAATTTCATTGGATATGACAATTTTAACAAACAATACTTCCTAATGTTCTTAACAATCAATAGTGGAGTTTTAAGACCCACATACCCACTCAGAGGAACTTATTCAAATTTCTTCTGGTACAAAGAAATCCAACTGATCCTGAAGTTCTGAGGAAAAGGCCACATGCTAACCTAAAACAAGCAAATCTTAGCTCCGTCCTTCAAGTTCTACTTACAGAGCTCAATAGTTCCAAACAACATTTCACCATCCTATTTCCAAAATTTGTTTTGAAGCATCCACGATGGAGAATACAGTGTAGTCAGGGATTCTGATCTCAAGGGCAATGACCGAAAAGAATTTAACGATGATTGAAACAATGTGCAATGTTAGCTGAATCCTGCAACATCAAAAGGATTGTAATTGAAAACTAAACACAGATAAAATGGATTTTTCTAAGATTAAGATATTCACATTCATTTCATGATCTTGAGAAATGCACTCACAGCAATGCAGGGGGCAGTGACAAGCGCAACCAGGTGAGTGGTACTTGTCTGTATTATCTTCTTTGTCTTAATCTAAAATTAGTTCAAATAAGATTTTATGTTAATTAAAAATATGTTCACCTTCTGCTGTGAGGCCATCTATTTGGAATTAGCTCGAAGTCTGGGAGCCTGAGATGAATATGATAAAAATACATTGTATAAATGAATGAAATTCTCAGTGAATAAATAAAAACATGTTAAAAGGTAGAAGATCAACCTAATATGTAAAAATAATGTGCCATAAGTACGTTGTGCTTGTTGTTAAAATACATAAAATTAAATTTCAAAATGTAAATGCACAAAATAAATTTTCCTTTAAAGTTCTTTAACAGTTCATGAGATCATCTACCAGATTATAAAAAGTGGAATATGCAAATAAAACAATGATACACTTTGATATTTTTGAATTATTGTAATATTTACATAAAAGGCTATACTTTAGACTCAGCCTTAATCTGACTTAAAAATGAAAAGTTAGGGCTGGAGAGATGGCTCAGCAGTTAAGAACAGTGGCTGTTCTTACAGAAAACCCGGGTTCGAATCCCAGCACCCACATTGCAGCTAACAACTGTCTATAACTCCAATTCCAGGAGATCCGACAGCCTCTTCTGTCCTCCACAGGCAGCATGACACAGGTGCACTTATGTACATGCAGGCAATACATGCATACATATAAAAAATGAATAAAATATTTTTAGAAAATGAAAAGTTAAAAATATGTTTAACCTTGAAGACATACACACTCAGAAAAACGGAAGGAGAAGCCTGGGGAAGAGGAAAGCAAGAAGGGACCAAAGAAAGGAAGGATGGAAAGAAGACGGTAAGAGAGGAGGGAAGGAGGGAGGAGCTCGTGCTCTAAGAACAGTTACTTAAGCACTATGGGCACTGGCTAATGGTAAATTTTGAAGCACTATTTGGTCGTACAGTTTCTGTTAAAGTAAGGAAACTGAGCACCAAGCTTATGCAGATCTCTCAAAAACAAATCATTGTGTGGTGAAAGTTCCATAATCTCATTAAACACAGTAGCCTGCCCACACATCTATATTTTAAATCTCTTTACACTATTTAAAATCATCACTGAAAATTGAAACAAATGTGTCACACCAGGCTTGCTGTGTGTAACTGTGAAAATCTCAAGATAGCTGTCCTCTATTCACTATGGCAAGATGTCCTTTCAGTGGTAGCAGAAATGCTCTGCAGCAAACTCATCTCCACATCTAAGAGAAAAATGGAGATAAGGGACAGCAGTGATGCTGGAAATGCTCCCTCTGTTTCTCAAGTGCTGTCTTCATCAAGTGCTGTCTTCATCATGGTCTCTGAATAAAACAAATGAAGAATCCAAAATTCCTCCTTGACTACAACTGAGATTTAAAAGTTTCTCTGGGATTTTACAAATATGTGAGACTGATTCTTAGGCCCTCAGGGTTTGGAAACTTTCTATCCCCATGAGATTCCAAGACAGCTTTTTATACATATTTTCGTATGCATGAGTATTTATAGTAATTTATGTCCTTCTAAAGATGTGCTGTTCTTGTTTAACTTTGAGAGGATTCTATTTGATATTGTTCTCATTTATCATCAAGTTCAAGAATAAAACATTGTTTTATCATGAATGGAATATTACACTGATTTGCCGATTTTAACTAGAATGCTTTCAATCACAAGGAATTTATCAATAATTCTTTAAGGAAAGCTTGACATACATTGTGTTGGGAAAAACTAAGAACCATTCATTAAAGAAAAGCATTTTATGCATAGGTACATTAGAAGTATATATTAATGTTAAATTTATTTCATTTAAGAATATTTTTGTTTTTTTTCACATTCTTTATTGATAATGTATTTTTATTAGCAATGAAGAATTCCATAGCGTATTTTCATACATGTATACAATGTATTATTATTGTATTTGCAACCCATAACTCTTTTACCTCTCCAAATCCTGCTCACCCCCTTCTTATTACCAAATGACTAATACCTGTCCTATATTCATGTATTGTTAAATATATTTGTAGATTCTTTCAAAATTTCACATAATATATATAAATTTATATTAAAGCCCACCCTCCACCTTCTCTCAGATTCACCCCCCACAGGTCTCTAATCCTATACTTTTTGTCCCCTTTTGTTTTCCAATTGTTCTTGGGTGTGGGTCCATTCCCTGGAGCTTGGTGATTCTATCCAGAAACAACAAAGAAAACTGACTCTCCCTCTTTTAGCACATGTGAACTGCCAGTAGTTCATCAGCTATAGCTAGGACTTCTAGCTCATGTCCTCATCCCATGCTGAGTTTTTGTATGATGTTGGCTTCTGCAGGCCTTCACATGTTACCAGAACTGCTATGAGTTCATATATGTTACTATCCTGTTCTGTCCAAAAAACTGTATCTTTGTATTCATCTACCACCCTCAACCCTTAGAATCCTTATACCTCTTCTTCCTATAGATTCCCTTAGCATTTAGGGGAGGGATAATTATAGATGTCCCATTAAGGTGAGGTCTCTGAAGTCTCTTTCTCTCCACACATTAAAGAGCTGTGGGACTCTGTGTTGAATCATCATCTGCTACAAGAAGATTTACTGGGGCAATTTGAAAAATGTACTAATCTATACTCATAAAAATATGACATTAGGTGTTGGTTAAACACTATATCCATTTAGAAGAATTACAGTAATAGGTTCACCACTAGGGCTTATGACCCATCTAGTCACATTGCCAAGTAAGAGTTACATCTTGTGAATTGGGCCTTGAATCAACAAAAATGGTTGCATGGGCTTATAATATTTGTGAAAATATTGCCATAGTGAGTATATCATGCCAGGCCAGTAATTATTGTAGTTCACTTGGTCCAACTTGGGTAAGACTGATGGTTTCTTTCCTCCTCTGGTATCACACATTGTGTCTTCCAGCACTATGAAAGCTATCTAGTCAGGATAAAGGTTCCAAGTCAGTAGCTACTTCGTATCTTCAGGTTTTATGACTCAAAAATGTTTGGTCTTCACTAATAGGGTTTATTAGGTTCTTGTTGGTAAGAAGATCACAGTCAATGGCATCTAATGTGTCAGTATCTCTGGGATCCCATCAACCAACAACTCAAAGAGCAGTAACCCATTCCTGGTAATGGGATTTTCTTTTGCTTGGATGAAGTGTTTAGTTGGACTATTATCCTCCTGTTATAAGACAACACAATTTAAACTCTTTTTAATATGTATATGTACACAGTTTAAAAATATTCTACAGTATCAGGTTTTCGTATTAGTTTTTAAATAGGTTCTTAGTGTTTGTTACAGCTTCTCACAGTGTCTCCTGTAGCCTACCTACCCATCCCCACCCCATATAATCTTTCTTATTCCATTATTCCCCTTCCCCTCTTTATGTCACAGGAATCCATCCCCCTTCTATTGAAAGGTGTTTCCTGCATAGTTCCTTATTGTTTTGTAACCTCTATGGGTATTACAAATGAAACATACATGCCTAGAGTTTCAAAGCTACCACACACATATGAAAAAAAGCATGCGATGCTTATCTTTCTGAGTCTGGGATACCTCATTCAGGATGATTGTTTTCAGTTCCGTCCATTTACCTAAAAAGTCCTTAATTTCACTTTTCTAAATAGCTGAATGATATTCCATGGTGTAAGTGTACCAAATTCTCTTATCTACTCTTCTGTAGATGGACATCTAGGGTGTTTCCATTTCCAGGCTTTTGTGAATAATGCATCCATGAACATGGATGAGCAGACAGCTCTACAGTAGGTTTTAGAATTATTTGGGTATTTTTACAAGCATGATATAGTTGGATAAAATGGTAGATCATATTCTAGCTTTCTGAGGAAACTCTATACGGATTTCAATAGTGGCTACTCCAGTTACCCTCTCACCAACAAAAAACTAGTGTTTCCGTTTCTCTTCATCCACTCCAGCACTTATCATTTGTTTTATTAACCTTATCTTTTCTATGTTAAGATGAAATCTCAAAGGGGATTTCATTTGCATTTCCTTGATGGTTAAGAATAGTGAATATGTGTGTGTGTGTGTGTGTGTGTGTGTGTGTAGTAATCCCAATGGAGTCAGGTTTGTGCTGCTTATTCTTATTGCCTTTTGACATTTGATGGGTATTCATTCACTGAATCGTGATCAACTTAATCTGAATCTCCCTTTCCAACAGCCATCAGTTTCCAATAGCTCCCCAGGTAGTGTTTCAGTTTCTTAACTACTTCCCCATGTCTATACTGATATTTTATCTTGCTTAAACTTATATGGGACTTGTCCATGCTGTCATCTTGCTGTGAGTTCATATGAGGAACTGACCATCAGTCTGGAAAAGTTGTTTCCTCTTGGTTATGCACTTCTTTTGGCTCTTACAATCATTCTGACTCCTTTTACACAATGATCCTCTAGCCTTGGGAGAAAGAAGTTTGATAATGGTGTCAAATTCAAGGATAAGTAGAATTCTGCCTCTTCATCTCAGGACACTGGCCAATTGTGGTTCTCTAGGTACATGATCAGCTGCAGCATAAGGAAGCTTCTTTGCTGAGAGTTGAGAGACATATTAAGCCATAGGTACAACAATATGTCTTTAGAAAACAGTTTAGTAGTATATCTATTTAGCAGAATAGTTGTAGATGCCTTTCTCCCATGAAACAGGGGCTGCTAGCCTTAAGTAGCTAGGCCTGTCCTTGGGTGTGTTTATTCAGTGGATTACATTTATTGATTAAATATGTTGGACCATCCTTGCATCTCTGAGGTGAACCTTACTTTAATATGTTTGATAATTATTTAGATGTGTTCTTGAAATAAGTTTATGGTTGTTATTAAGAATTTTGTGTTTATATTCATCTGTGACATTTGTCTATAATTTTCTTTTTTGTTGGTTCTTTGTCATTTTTTTGTATTAGAGATATACTGGTTTCACAGGAAAATTTGGGGAGGTCTTCATTTCCTATTTTATGGAATAATTTGAGGAGTATTGGTTTTAGTTATTGAAGGTTTAGTAAAATTCAACAATATATTCATATGGTCCTGGGTTCTTTTTAGTTGGGAAAATAAGTACTGCATCAGTCTCAATTGTTATGTGTTTGTTTAATTATGTAATTTTGGTTTAACTTTGTTAGGCAGTCTACATCTTTAAATCTATTTCTTTTTCTTAATTTATTATTCTTTTTAAAATGTTTTTGTTTCTTGTTTTTATGTGTATGAATGTATTACCTACATTTATGTAATCTTACCCATGTCACACAATGCCTGAGGAGGTTAGAAGAGGATGCTACATTTCCCTGGAACTGGAGTTAAGGACAGTTGTTAGCCATCATATGGGTGCTGGGAATCAAACCCAGGTTTTCTGCGAAAGCAGCCACTTGCTCTAACTACTGATTGATCTCTCTAGTCACTTACCCATTTCTTTTAAATTTTTATAATTGAAATTGAGATTTTTAATGTATGCCTTATGATTTTCTGAATTTCCTCAGGGTCTATGTGATGTTTTCCTTTTCAACTTTGAGTTTCTTTACTTGTTTCCCCACCTCTCCTTTTTTTAGCTTGTGTTGTTAAATGTGCTGCAATCTTATTAGTATTTTCCAAGAACTAAATCTTTGAGTTTTTTGTTGTTTTTACTGTTGCTTTTTTACTGCATTTGTCATTTCTGTCAATAAACTTGGGCTTGATTTTATTTATCTCTTCTTGTGTACACTTTTAAGTGATATTTGTTCTTGGCTTTCCATGGTCTTAAGGTGCAACATTAAATTATTTTGGTGATATGTTTCTATTTCTCTAATGTATGCACTTAATGCTTTAAATTATACTCTTAAGCATGTCTTCATCATGCTTCATTGAATTCAGTATGTTGAGTTTTCATTTTCAATCAATTCTATAATTTTTTTAAAGTTCTGTTCTTGATTTCTCTCTTGATCCAATTTTTATTTGGTAGTGTGTTGTTTAGTTTTTGAGAGTTTGTATAGATTTTCTGTTTTTGTTGTTATTGTGGTTGTTGATATTAAGCATTATTTCTTTGAGGTCAGATAGACTACATGATGATATTTCAGTTTTCATAAATTTGTAAAGACTTATTTTGTGCCCTGATATGTGGTCAATTTCCATGGACTGCTGAGAAGAAAGTGTATTCTTTGGTATTTGTGTGGAAGGTAAGTAGTTTTTTTCTTAATATAGCCATTTAATATATGTTGTCCTTTAACTCCAGTTTTTCTCTATTTAGTTTTGGTCTTGTTTGCTCATCTACTGGTGATGGTGAGGTATTGAAGTGAACCACTATTATGTTGTTGGCATCAACGTATAATTTTAGATCAAATAATGTTTCTTTTTTGAAATTAGCTGCCTCTGCATTTAGAGCATATATGTTTGGGTTTGAAATATCTTCCCAGTGTATTTTTTTATTTAATGAGTATGAAATGACCTTCTATGACTCTCCTGATAAATTTTGATTTGATATCTATTTCTTTGGGTATTGGAACAGCTAAACCAGCTTTTTTCTTACTTCTATCTGTTTGGAATGTGTATTTTCCACCCTTTTACCTTAAGAGGATATTGATCACTGTTTATAATGTGTGTGTTTTTGAGGCACCTTATCGAAAGATTCTGTTTTCTAATCCAATCAGTTACTCTGTGTCATTTTACTGGGAAGATGAGACCATTAGTATTTTATGTAATTACGGACTGATGTTTACTAATTCCTGTTAGGGTGGTGCTATTTTGCTCTTTTTTTTTTTTTTTAAGATCTCTTTGGGTTGATAGTTCAAGGATAATTTAAATATTCTTTGTGCCCTCTTGACAGTGTTAAATCTCTTCTGAGCAAAAGATTCCATTGAGTAGTCTCTGTAAAACTGGATTTGCAAACACATTTTGTAAAGCTGTACTTTTTTCTTTTCTTCCTTTTTTCTTTCTTTCTCTTTCTTTCTTTCTTAACCTATTGTTGTTCATTTTTGGGACAGGGTCTTCCTGTAGCTGCAGTGGTACTAGAACTTGCTATATAGACAAAGGTGACTTCAATCTCATTAAGACCCACCTGCCTTTGGCTGCCCAGTGCAAGGACTAAAAGAATGCACTATGAGGCCTGGTCTTAAAACTGTCTTTTTTTAATTGATTAATTAATTAATTTATTTTTTACACCCACTTCCCAGATAACACTCTCCCATAGCCTCCTTCCTCCCACTAGAGCACTTATACTCTGATATCCTTGCTACTGTCTGCTGTGTTGTCAGCACCCCAGCCATTCTCCACTACTTGCCCTTCTAGCGAATGTAGTCAGCATACCTAGAGGTCTTTGTTTAGGAGGGTCAGCTGTTCCTCATCTAGCAGTAATCAGTTGTCAATTTTCCTTTGGATAGGATTGGGGTCTGCTTTTCATTTTCCCAGTTCTATACTAGGTTACTATCTGGGAGTCCCTTTGGACACCCTGGCCACCAACTCAAAAGAAGGTATTGCCTGTCTGGCATTGTTGCTTGTTATGTAGCCTTTAGCTGTACATATGGACTCTTAAGAAATTATATTGGCCCCTTTAATCTTTGATTATACGTTCCTTTGGGTGTTTAAGGCCATAAAGTTGGTCCAGATAAACCAATTTATTTTTACTCTTAAGGTCATTTGAGGATCTTTTCCTCAGGAGTCACATGGGCTTGTGAGGAGCCCCTGGCCTTGATCAAGAGGAGCGGTAACCCACCACCATTATAGGACGTTTTGAGAGATGCTCATAGTCCTCTAGAACTAGTCAACCTAGGAGGGCAAGGGGCAAAAAGTGTCCTTTATGTCCCTCTGACCAAATTATTGACTTCAAAGTATGTCTGTTAAACACCCAAGAAGTTTAGTTCTACCAGTCTAGTATTTTTAATTATTTTGTGTTATGGAGATAAACCTTGGGTAAAGACCAATTGCTCTCAGATAAACCTTACCTAGACATATATTTCTTGATCAGCTATGTATAATTTGTCAGTAGGTTGTAGGAGTAATATGGTTCCCTCTGGTTTTCAAAACTAGCTAGGCATTTTTATCTCTAGCAATCTCTCACCCCTCCATCATGGTTTTCCCACTTAAGTGCCCCATTTCCCCCTTCTCCCTTAATACCCTTCACCTATGGTTCTACATCTCTTGAGCTCCTACTTTCCCTTTATCCCCTAGGTTCCTTGTATATCCTTCCCTCCCCCTTCTCTTAAAACAACCCAATTTTTAACCATATCACCCTTGTTAAGGCCTGTTTCCTACTGTTGTTCTCTTTCAGGTTCTTTCTTTTCCTTTACCTTCCTGTTTCCTTTCCATTTTCCTGGTTCCTGTAGTTATGTCTGGTTGCATACTTACTTATCAGAGTCTGGTTCTAGGACCCCCATATGAGGGAGAACATATGTCAATTTTTTTCTGAGTCTGTGTTACTTCACTTAGTATAACAGTTTCTAGTTCCATCCATTTACCTGCAAATTTCATGATTTCATCTTTCTTTACTGCTGAGTAAAACTCCATCATATAAATGAACCACATTTTTATTATCCACTCATCAACTGAAGGACACTTAGGTTGCTTCCATCTCTTAGCTATTGTGAAAAGAGAAGCAATAAATATGGATGTACAAGTGTTGCTGCAATAGAATGAGTTCTTTGGGCATATGCCAAGGAGTGGTATAATTGGGTCAAATGGTAGGTTCATTTGTAGTTTTGTAAGAGTTTTCCACACTGCTTTCCATAGGGGTGTTTGCAGCCCCACCAGCAGTGGATGAGTGTTCCCCTTTCCCCACATCTCCAACACTTAGTATCATTTGTTTTCTTGATCTTAGCCAGTCTCACTGGGGTAAGATGAAATCTTAAAGTGGTTTTAATTTGCACTTCCCTAATTATTAGTGAGGGTGAACATCTTTTAAGATGTTTCAGGGCCATCTTTACTTCTTCTTTTTAGAACTCTCTTTTCAGCTCATTAGTCCATCTTTTAATTGAGTTGGTTCTTGTCTTGGTTCTCTGTGCTTTTTTTGAGTTCTTTATATATTCTGGTTATTAAACCTCTGTCAGATGTGTTGCTGGTGAAGATTTTCTCC
>NW_008338401.1:172836-174226 GCF_000622305.1 Nannospalax galili | reverse complement strand
TTGATGTCCAGTTTAGAAAATCCTTTCCTATGCCTATATCTTGTAGGTTTTTCCCAATGTTTTCTTCTAATAGTTTCAGAGTTTCAGTCTTTACATTGAGGTCTTTGAGCCATTTGGAATTGACTTTTGTGCAGGATGAAAGATAGGGGTTTAGTTTCATTCTTCTACAAGTGGAGATCCAGTTTTGCTTGCACCATTTGATGAACATGCTGTCTTTCCTCCAGTTAATGTTCTTGGCCCTTTTTGTCAAATATAAGATGGCTGAAATTGCGTTTACTCATATTTGGGTCTTCAATTTTGTTCCATTGGACTATGGGTCTATTATTATTCCAGCACTATGCTGTTTTTATGAGTATAAATCTGTATTACAGCTTGAAATCTGTTATAGTAATCCCCCTGGCATTGCTCTTAGTGCTCAAGGTTGTTTTGAGTATCTGAGGTCTTTTGTGCTTCCATTTGAATCTTAGGATAATGTTTTCCATTTCTGTGAAAAATGTCATGGGGATTTTGATTGGCATTGCATTGAATCTCTATATGACTTTTGGTAGGATGGTCATTTTCACAATATTAATTCTTCCAATTCGTGAGCATGGGAGACCCTTCCATTTTCTGATGTCTTCCTCAATTTCTTTCTTTAAATATTAAAAATTTTCATTGTAGAGCCCTTTAATGTCTTTGGTAAGGTTTATTCTGAATTTTTTTTTTTTTTTTTTTTGCAGCTACTGTGAACGGGAGTGTTTCCATGTGCTCTTTCTCTGATTACTTGTTATTGTTATACAGAAAGGCTATTGACTTTAGTAGGTTATTTTTGTAACCTGCCACTTTCCTGAACGTGCTAATAATTTCTAGTAGTTTTTGGATGGAACTTTTGGCAAGTCTTAGATATAATATCATATATCTTCTTTTCCAATTATTACTCCTTTGATTCCCTTCTCTTGTCTTATTGCTCTTGCAAGAGTTTCAAGTACTATGTTAAAGAGAAGTGGGGATAGTGGACAGCCTTGTCTGGTTCCTGATTTCAATGGGAATGCTTACAGTTTTTCTCCATTTAGAATAATGTTGGCCGTGAGTTTGTTATATATGGCTTTAACTATGTTGAGGTATGTTCCCTCTAGTTCAATAACCACTAGGACTTTGAATATAAATGCATGTTGAACTTTGTCAAAGGCCTTCTCTACATCTATTGAGATGACCATGTGGTTCTTGTCTTTGAGCCCATTTATATGATTGATGACATTTTTGACTTATGTATATTGAACCATCCCTGCATCTCTGGGATAAAGCCAACTTGATCATGGTGGATGATCTTTTTGATGTGTGTCTGTATGAAGTTTACAAGTGTCTTGTTGAGAATTTTTGCACCTATATTCATTAAGTATATGACTCTATA
>NW_008338401.1:171290-172359 GCF_000622305.1 Nannospalax galili | reverse complement strand
GGTCTGTCAATCTTGTTTATCTTTTCAAAGAACCATCTCTTGGAATTGTTGATTTTTTGTATTATTTTCTTTGTTTCAATTTCATTAATTTGTGCCCTGATTTTTCTAATTTCTTTTTGTCTGCTGGGTTTGGGTTTCATTTGCTGTTGCTTTTCAAGTGTGTTGAGTTGCAACATTAAGCCATTTATTTGTGTTCTTTCCAATTTTTTGATGTAGGCACTTAGAGCTATAAACCTCCCTCTAAGGACCACCTTCAGTGAGTTCCAGAGATTTTCTCTTGTGGTATTGTCCTTTTCACTTATTTCCAGGAATACTTTTATTTCGTTCTTAATTTGTCTTTTGACATATTCATCATTCAGGAGTGTGTTGTTTAATCTCCATGTGTTCATGTGTTGATTAGGGCTTTTTCAGGTGTTTATTGTAAGCTTTATTTCATTGTGGTCTGATAGAATGCATGGAATTATTTCAATCTTTTTGTATTTGTTGACGTTTGTTTGTGCCCTAGTATACGGTCAGTTTTGGAGAAGGTTCCATGGGGTGCTGAGTAGAAAGTATGTTTTTTCGCAACTGGGTGGAATACTTGGTAGACATCTGTTAAGTCCATTTGATATATGGTATTGTTTAATTCTGATGTCTCTTTGTTAACTCCCTGCCCTCTTGACCTATGTAATGGAGACAGTGTGGTATTGAAGTCCCTTACTATTAATGAGTGGGGATTTGTCTGGGTCTTAAAGTCCTGTAGTGTTGTTTCTATGAAGTTGGGTGCACCAGAGTTTGGTGAATATGTGTTCACGATTATAATATCTTCTTGATTCATTTTTCCTTTGGTCAAAATGAAGTGACTCTCTTTGTCTCTTCTGATTAGTTTTAGTTTAAAGTCTATTTTGTCAGATATTAGAATTGCTATGCCTGCTTGTTTCTTAGTAACATTTGCTTGATATATTTTGTTTCCATGCTTTCACTTTGAGATAGTGTCTGTCCTTGAAAGTGAGGTGAGTTTCTTGCAAACAACAAAACATGGGTTTTGTTTCTTAATCCATTCATATAGTCTGTGTCTTTTGACTGGGGA
>NW_008338401.1:170809-171086 GCF_000622305.1 Nannospalax galili | reverse complement strand
TCATGAAAGATTTTTTTTCCCCTTCAACTATAATAGACATTTTGGCTGGGTATAGTAATATGGGTTGGCATCTCTGGTCATTTTAAACTGGGAATACATTGGTCCAGGCTCTTCTTGCTTTCATAATTTGCACTGAAAAGTCAGCTGTAATCCTAATGGGTTTTCCTTCATTTACTTGTTGTTTCTCTTTTGCAGCTTTCAATATTGTCTCTTTGTTTTGTACGATAGTGTTTTTACTATGATGTGCCATGGAGAGTTTCTTTCCTAGTCCTGTCTT
>NW_008338401.1:163572-170476 GCF_000622305.1 Nannospalax galili | reverse complement strand
ATTGTTTCACTTCCTTCTTCATTTTAGCCTGAGTATTCTTCAATATTTCTCTTTTCTGAATTCATTCAAAAGTTTATCCCTATCTTCTTTCAGTTCTTTGATTTCTCTGTTTGTGTGTTCTTTAAATTCATTGAATTCTTTTATCCTGTTTATAATTTTTCTTTTGAGTTGCATGTCCTCCATTATCTGGGGGTTCTCATTGTACTCCTCTAGAGGATGATTGTTATTTGGTGGGGATATGTTATTTTGGTTTTTCATGTTATTATTTTTTTCTCTCTGATTTTGACATGTGGATTTCTTTTGTAGTTTCTGATTCTTGTGTGAGACTCAGGCCTTCAAGTCTAGGTGTGCTTCTTTTTGTGAACTTTATGTGTTTTTGTGGTTTACTTTTTGGGCATGGAACCTGGTTGGTCTAAGCTTCTTGTTTTATCTTTTGATTTTATATTGGAGTGGCCAGATTGCTTTTGTCTTCAGTAGTTCCCACAGAGGTACAATTCAGATGAGTATCAGATGTTTTCAGGCTTTCTCATAAGGTCTGGATCCCTCCAGAAATGATTTTGGCCTCAGGAATTTAGGGGTTGGCCTGGCCTGGGAGTCTGGCCCAAGAAAGATACTGGTCTAGCAGAGCTAGTGGCCATGCCACCCAGAAATGCAAAGGCAGATTGGACGGGAAGAGGCCCAGGAGCTGTGTTGGTCTGGATGCAAAGGATCAGGAAGAGAAACGGTCACCCCCTGTGTTCCAGAAAGAGGCTGGTGGGTGGTGCAGGCCCAGGGAAGCAGAAGGAGGTGAGGGTGGGGCCAGGCCTAGAAACAGCACTGCTAGGGCCCAGAGAAGGCACTAAGTTGGTCTGGATGAAAAGAAGCAAGAAACAGTATTGGTTCCCCAGGTGTCTGGGGCCCCAAAACAAGGAGTGGGACAGGACCCAAACTAGGAGAGACCGACCGGCGGGGAAGATGGGAGGGTGAATGAGGCTTGGGCAGTCAAGGCATGGAAGGCATGATGGACTTACCCCCGAGAGAGGCCTGAGGGTAGGAGAGAGATTAAAACTGTTTTAATCATGGAAATATTTTTCTTTCTCCTTCAATTACGACAGATACTTTTTCTGGGTAAATATTTTGGTCTGAAATATGTGTTCTTTCATGACATCTTTGATATTGACCGAGGACGTTCTGGCCTTCACAGACAGCATTCAATAGTCAGATGTTATTCTGATGAGCTTGACTTTATATGTGACTTTTGCTTTCTCTCAGTTTTTAATATCTGTTCTTTGTTCTTAACATTTCATGTTTTGACTATTATATGATGTGGTGGGACACTTTTTCAACCTTGTCTACTTGACGTTACTTTTTAAATTTTTTTAATACTTATTGGTGTCACATTCCCTCAATTTGTGAAATTTTATTCTATGATCTTATTAAAAACAATTTCTACCCTTTGACCTGGGTTTCTTCTCCTTCTTCTATGCCTGTAAATCCTAGGTTTGGTCTTACAGTGTCGCTAAAATCTTCCATACAGGTTTTCTCATTTATTTTAGACATGACGTTTACTTTGATTGATTGATCCCTTTCCTCATGTTTGTCTTCAGGATCTGATGTCCTCTGTTCCATTTCCTATATTTCCTTTTTGATTATTTCCTCAAATATTTTTTTTGTTGAGTGCCTCAGTTTTTTTTAAGTTTTATTTCAGTTTGGCTTTTCTTTCAAGTTTCTGAGTCCTTATAGAATTCTACTATCATATGTTGAATTGTTTTAGTTATTTAATTTAACTCTGTTTTAACAGTCTTCATTCAGTTTTCTTTATTCATATTCTCTTTGGGTTGCTTGAATATATTTATAATTGCTGTTTTGAAAACTTTGCCTTGTGTATTGACTACACTGCCATTCTCAGGAAACATTACAATGGGGTTCCAATTTCTGTCGTAGACATATTATCTTGGT
This sequence comes from Nannospalax galili, assembly GCF_000622305.1. Lineage (NCBI taxonomy): Eukaryota > Metazoa > Chordata > Mammalia > Rodentia > Spalacidae > Nannospalax > Nannospalax galili. Next base: position 168,538 of record NW_008338401.1, on the reverse strand, counting down.
TATTTATGTTGTATTTATTTTTATGAGACCTAGGCATCTGGCTTGTATCATAGGTGGCATTTCTTTGGATCCGTAGGTGATCTAATCATTGTTGAATATTTGTTTGAATCTTCATTCACTGTTTCTTCTATTTGTCAGGTTATATACAAGCTCAGTTGAGTTTCTGTTTAGTTTTTGGAGCCCCTTGTTGTTGATGTGAAAATAGAGTGTAAGAGGTGGTCTCAGGTCAGTCAAGGAAAGGTGCAAGTTTTCGATTGAGGTTTCAGGGATGACATATCACAGTACTGTAACATCAGGCATGGATGGATGGTGGTTTGGTGAAAAGGTTGGCTATAGGTTATCCTGAGAGAACTCATAGGTCTTGGTGCTCAAGGATCAGTGTGACCTAATCTGGTCTGAATGAAAGGCAGTTCTGGGAAAATTCCCAGATCTGGGAATCCAAAGATATTCTAAAATATTAGAGATGATGGGCACAAGGAGGTGTGCTAAAGTGAGTGCACCAAGCAGGAGAGTCCAAGGGTTTTGGGATAGCTGAGAATATGGAGAATGGTGAAGTGGGAGAAAAGAGATTTAGAAATGTGGTCTAAGAGAACTTCACTGGGGTCCACAAGATCCTTAACAGAGCAAAGGTTGTGTGCTTCTTAGTTTAATTTCAGATATTGAATTAATTGCTCCATAAAACTATTAAGCAACTGCTATTACAACTTCTTTTCAAAACGAATTCTTAGGAACAAATGAGCAAATTCACAATAAGAACCTCTATATGGAAGAAGAATCGGTATCCTCAGCACCTGACTCCTCCAGCGTCATTCACCCTCCCACCTCCCTGGCCCATCTCTCCTCCTAGACTAGGTACTCTCCCATTTCTTGTCTTGACACCCCAGACACTGTGGCTGACCACTTGGGCTGGAACCACCCCTGCTTCCTGATCATTTCCATCCAGACCACCAAAGCTCCTTCTCTGTTGCCAGGACCCCACTGGGCCTGGTCCCACCCACACCTCCCTCTGCTTCCCTGGGATCCACAACCCACCAGCCTCTTTCCTGGGTAAGTCCATTGGTGCCCACCGTGCTTTGACTCCCCCAGCCTCATTCACCATCCCATCTCCCCTGCCTACATCACCTCCTAGCCTGGGTACTGGCCCATTTCTTGTCATGCCATCCAAGACACTGGGGTTGACTTCTCTGCTTGGAGCCACCACTGCTTTCTGATCTTTTGCATCCAGACCAACCCAGTTCCTCCCTGCAGTCCCCAGGAGCTCTTGGGATTTCTTCCCATCCCCACCTCCCTTCGCATCCCTTTGTGGCACAGCCACCAGCTGCCCAAGACCAGAATTGGTCCTGGGCAGTCCATCCCCCAAATTCCTGAGGGCAGCATCTCCAAGGCTAGTCCAACCCCAAAATTCCTGAAGGCAACATCTTTCCTGGAGGGATACAGACCTTAGGAGAAAGCCTGAGAACATCTGATCCTCATCTTACTTGGGCCTCTGTGGGAACTACTGAAGACAAAAGCAATTTGGCCACTCCAATATAAAATCAAAAGAGAGAACTGAAGCTTAGACAAACTAGGTATTCATGCCTAAAAAGCAAACCACCAAGGCACATAAAGTTTACAAAAAGAAGCAGACCTAAACTTGAAGGCTTGAGTCTCACACAAGAATCAGAAACTACAAAAGAAATTCACATGTCAAAATCACAGAGAAAAAATAATAACATGAAAACCGAAAATAACATATCCCCACCAAACACCAATAGTCCTCTAGAGGAGTGTAATGAGAACCCCCTAGAGATAATGCAGACATGGAACTCAAAAGAACAATCATAAACACCATAAAAGAATTCAGTGAATTTAAAGAACACAAACAAAGAAATCAAAGAACTGAAGGAAGATAGGCATAAACTTCTGAACGAATTGAGAAAAGAGTTAGAAATATTGAAGAATACTCAGGCTGAAATGAAGAAGGAAGTGAAACACTCAGTAAGACAATTAGAAATGACAGGAGAAAGCCTCACCAATAGGATGAATGAAATGGAAAACAGAATATCAAGACTGGAAGATAAAGTGGATGAACTAGACCACTCAAGCAAAGGTTATGAAAAATTTAAGAAATCACAAGAATGGAATATGCAGGAATGTGTTACATCATGAAAAGACCAAACCTATGAATCATAGGCATAAAGGTAGGAGAAGAATCTCAAGATAATACTATGGAACAAATCTTCAACACCATCGTAAAAGAAAATTTCCCAAAATTAAAGAAAGAAATGCCCATACAAAAACAAGAAGCATATACAACACTAAATAGACAGGACCAGAAAAGAAACTCTCTATGGCACATCATAGTAAAAGACTAAATGCGTAGAACAAAGAGACAAAACTGAAAGCTGCAAAAGAAAAACAAGTCACATATAAAGGAAAACTCATCAGGATTACAGTTGACTTTTCAATGAAAACTTTGAAAACCAGAAGAGTCTGGACCAAAGTATTTCCAGTTTTATATGACCACAGAGCCAACCCAGATTACTATACCCAGCCAAAATTTCTATTATAGTCGAAATGGAAAGAAAAATCTTCCATGACATAAATAGGCTGAAGGAATTCATATACAAAAAAAAAGGAAAAGAAAAGAAAAAACAGCCCTTCAGAGAGTTTTTGAAGCATTACAAAGAGCTGAAGAAGGGAATGACTATACCCAAGGGGTTGCAGAAAGAAATTCAATGAAGGTATAACTTTGGAAAAGTACAGCTGTATCAAGAATGTGAATAGAAATAAAAATGACAGGATTCAATACACATCTTTAATTAATAATTTTAAATATCAATGGACTACACTCCCCAGTCAAAAGACACAGACTAGGTGAATGGATTAAGAAACAAAATGCATCTTTTTTTGTCTGCAAGAAACTCATCACACTTTCAAGGACAGGCACTACCTTAGGTTAAAGGATGGAAAAAGAATATATACCAAGCGAATGTTACTAAGAAAAAAGCAGGCATAGGAATTCTAATATCTGACAAAATAGATTTTAAACTAAAAATATTCAGAAGAGATAAAGAGGGCCACTTTATTCTGATCAAATGAACAATTAACCTTGAAGATATTCCAATCATGAACACATATTCACCAAACTCTGGTGCACCCAACTTCATAAAAACAATACTACAGGACTTTAAAATCCAGATTAATCCCAACTCATTAATAGTAGGGGACGTCAATACCCCACTATCTCCATTAGATAGGTCAACAGGGCACAGAGTTAACAGAGAGACATCTGAATTAAACAATACCATATATCAAATGTACCTAACAGACATCTACTGAGTATTCCACCCAAGCATCAAAGGATGCACTTTCTATTCAGTGCCCCATGGAACCTTCTCTAAAATTGACCATATACTGGGGCACAAAATAAACCTCAACAAATACAAAAAGTTGGAAATAATTCCATGCATTCTATGAGACCACAATGCAATAAAGCTTACAATCAACAACTGAAGAAGCCCTAATCACCACATGAACACATGGAGATTAAACAACACACACCTGAACGATCAATGGGTCAAAAGAGAAATTAAGAAAGAAATAAATGTATTCCTGGAACTAAATGAAAAGGACAATAAACACAACAAAACCTCTGGGGCACACTGAAAGCAGTCCTTAGAGGGAAGTTTATAGCTCTAAGTGCCTACATTAAAAAATTGGAAAGCACACAAATAAATGACTTAACATTGCAACACAAGACACGTGAAAAGCAAGAATTAGAGCAGAAATTAATGAAATCGAAACAGAGAAAACAATATAAAGAACCATTGAATCTAAGAGCTGGTTCTTTTAAAAGATAAACAAGATTGACTGACTGCTAGCCCAGTTAACCAAAAGAAAGAAAAACCACCTCCAAATCAACAAAATCAGAGATGAAAATGGAAACATCACAACAGACACAAGAAAGATCCAGAATATTATAAGGGAATACTTTAAAAACAAATATGCTACTAAATTTGAAAACCTAAAAGAAATGGACGGGCATCTAAGGCTTGGGAACCAGCAAAACTAAACCAAGAAGAGATTAACAGCTTAAACAAACACATAACACAAAAAGAAATTGAAACAGTAATACAAAACCTCCCAACTAAAAAAGCCCAGATCAGATGGATTTACAGCAGAATTCTATCTGACATTTAAAGATGATCTACATCCAATACTACTTAATTTATTCAAAAGGATAGAAATGGAGGGAGAACTTTCAAATTCCTTCTATAAAGACAGCATCACTCTAATGCCAAAGCCAGGTAAAGATACAACCAACAAAGAAAACTATAGACCCATATCCTTAATGAACATAGGAGCTCAATAAAATACTTGCAAACTGCATACAGACACACATCAAAACAAACTTCATACAGACACACATCAAAAAGATCATCCACCATGATCAAATCAGCTTTATTTCAGAGATGCAGGGATGGTTCAATATACATAAGTCAATAAATGTCATAAAGTCGTATAAATGGGCTCAAAGACAAGAACCACATGGTCATCTCAATAGATGCAGAGAAGGCCTTTGACAAAATTCAGCAGGCATTTATGTTCAAAGTCCTAGAGGGAATGGACTAGAGGGAACATACCTCAACATAATTAAAGTTATATATAACAAACCCACGGCCAACATCATTCTATATGGTGAAAAACTGGAAGCATTCCCATTGAAATCAGGCACCAGACAAGGCTGTCCACTATCTCCACTTCTCTTTAACATAGTGCTTGAAACTCTTACAAGAGCAATAAGACAAGAGAAGGATATTAAAGGAGTAATAATTGGAAAAGAACAGATCAAATTATCCCTTTTTCAGATGATATGATATTAAACGGATGTCAAAAATTCTACCCGAAAACTCCTAGAAATTATTAACATGTTCAGTAAAGTGGCAGGTTACAAAATTAACCTACAAAAGTCTGTAGCCTTTCT
>NW_008338401.1:159313-163503 GCF_000622305.1 Nannospalax galili | reverse complement strand
GAGGAGGACATCGGAAGATGGAAGGACCTCCCATGATCATGGATTGGAAGAATTAATATTGTGAAAATGAACATCCTACCAAAAGCCATTTATAGATTTAATGCAATGCCAATCACAATCTCCATGACATTTTTCACAGAATTAGAAAAAAAACATCCTAAGATTCATATGGAAGCACAAAAGACCTCAGATAACCAAAGCAACCCTGAGCACTAAGAACAATGCTGGGGGGAATTACTATACCAGGTTTTAAACTGCATGACAGAGCTATAGTCATAAAAAAATCACAGCACTGGCACAAAAATAAACCAATAGATCAATGTAACAAAATTGAAGACCCAAATATGAGTACATGCAATTTCAGCCACCTGATATTTGACAAAGGGGCCAAGAACATTCACTGGAAGGAAGACAGCATGTTCAGGAAATAGTGCTGGCAAAATTGTTTTTTCACCAGTAGAAGAATGAAACTAAACACCTATCTTTCACCTTGCAGAAAAGTCAATTCCAAATGAATCAAAGATTTCAGTGTAAAGCCTGAAACTCTGAAGCTGTTAGAAGAAATATTAAGAAATCCTACATGATATAGGCAAAGGAAAGGATTTTCTAAACCGGACATCAATTAATCAGGAAACAAGGTCAAGAATCATCAAATGAGACCGCAGTAAACTAAAAAGCTTCTGTACATCAAAGGAGGCAACCATGGAAGTGAAGTGAAAACTCACGGAATGGGAGAAAATCTTCACGAGTGACACATCTGACAGAGGTTTAACATCCAGAATATATAATGAACTCAAAAAACAAAGAATCAAGAAAGGCAGTAACCCAAAAAAAGATGGGCTAAGGAGCTAAACAGAGAGTTCTCAAAAGAAGAACTAAAGATGGTAAAGAAGCATCTTAAACGATGTTCAACATCACTAGTAATTAGGGAAATGCAAATTAAATCCACCTTAAGATTTCATCTTAACCCAGTCAGACTGGCTAAGATCACACAGACAGAAGTGGTAATACGAAGGAGCCAGGGGCTCCTCCCAAGTCCATGTGACCCCTGAGGAACAGATCCTCCAACAGCCTTAAGAGTAAAAATAAATTGGTTTATCTTGGCCAACTGTATGGCTTTAAATACCCAAAAGGAAATTATAACCAAAGATTAAAGGGCCAATATGATTTCTTAAGAGTCCATATGTATAGCTAAAGGCTACATAACAAGCAACAATGCCAGATAGGAGATATTTTCTTTTTAGTTGTTGGCCTGGGAAGCCCAAGGGACTCCCAGAGAGTAACCCAGCATAGAACTGGGAAAATGAACAGCAGACTGCAAACTTATCAAAAGGAATATTTACAACCAATTGCTGCTAAATGAGGAACAGCTGACCTTCCTAAAACAAAGACCTCTAGATAGGCTGACTAGATTCATCAGGTGGACAAGTAGTGGGGAACAGCAGGGGGTGGGCAACCCACAGTGGAGAGTAGCAAGGATGACATAGTATAAGGGCCATAGTCAGGGGAGGGACTCTATGGGAGGGGGCAATCTGGGAAGCAGGTATATAGATGAATAAGATGGTTTGGGATGTTCTGTGTGATATACACACAAAAAAAATCAACAAATTTTTGAAAATGAGTTATATTTGTGGAGGAAGCATAAAAACTTATGTCATGTTAAATAGTAGAGGTGATTACCATTGAAATCGACCTGATGGCTTTATAACTATACACAGGTGCCAAGGATCTGAGTGCAACTGACTATGACTAGTAATAATCACACAAATACAGATTAGATACCTATGTGCAAATATCAAAAAAAAAGAGTCTGTAAGAAACAGTATATTTTAAAATGAAATGGAGATCCTTTTCAAGGGTTAAAAACTCATTCAATTTTACATGTCACAAGGTTTACACTGAGTTCAATATTGTATAACTGTCTTAATTCAACAGTGAACCTAAAAATTTTATAGCCACTTTTGAAAGAGATGTATCTTTGCTCTGGAAACTGTTATTGAGTATGTTAAAGCTGTAATGAAATGTTTCTTCTAAAAATAATATATGTATATATAATAAAAATCAATAAGTTGATTTATGTGGGTGAGCCAGACATGATTGAGCAGGACCTTTGACTTATCTTCACATAGATGGAACTGTTATAGGAAAGGAGCCAGAAGCTCCTCCCAAGTATATGTGACCCCTGAGGAACAGATCCTCAAATGACCTTAAATGTAAAAATAACTTGATTTATTTGGGCCAAATGTATGGCCTTAAAACACCCAAAAGGAAAGTATAACCAAAGAGTAAAGTCATCAGTATATTTAAGAGTACAAGAGATTACACTTCCCAGACATTAGGCATAAGTCTCTACAAAAAGTTATCTCGATAATTATTTCTCATTGATGATTTTGTTCCTAACCAGAAAGTACTGCTCAGATGTAAGACTTCAAATCTTGGTCTCCAATACTGTAGTTCCCACCTGTAGCTAAGGGACGCAACAAGCTATTGTTCTAAAATGTTGGATAAATTTGTTTTATCCCCCTGTCTAGAAGCCTTTGAGGGAACTGACACTGATTCTAACCAGTCCAACAATTATCAAAGTACATGAAAGCAAATCCTGAATCCATCACTCTAGAGCCCAGCCTTGGAAGACAAAAGAAAAATGAAGAGGAACCCAATAGAGGGATGCTTTTGGAAGCCCTTGTCAAGAAATTCCAATGGACTCACAAACATTTGAAATTTTCTCTGTTCTGACTTTTTTCTAGTTCTCTTGCTAGAACTTGTAATGCTAATTACTCTTGCCTTTACTTCTCCTTCACATCTCCTATTCATGATTCAAGGACTGTCCTTTCCCCTTAGTGCTAAGAGTTATGCAATTTGGGAATCTTTTAGATAGACCCACTGAAGGGGTACTCCAATTGCCTCACCCTGCGTCCCTGCTCAGTATGGAAGAAGCCAGAGCAGTCTGCGTTCTGAATCCCTTTTGCAATTTGGGTAAACTCTTCAGAGAACGGTGTGATAAGAACAGAAGGTAGGGCCTGCACTACTCTCCTCAGGCCTCTTGGGGTAAGTCTATAGCACAGCTCTCCACACCGGGACTCCCTAAGCCACATTCACCCTTCCATCCCCGCCCCCCCTGTTCTATACTCCTAGTTTGAGCCCTGCGCCATTCCTAGTCTTGGGGCCCCAGACACCTGGGGAACCAATACTTCTCCTGATCCTTTTCACCCAGACCAACTTAGTGCCTTCCTTGGGCCCCAGGAGCACTTCTTCTGGACCTGGCCCCACCCTCACCTCCCTCTGCTTCCCTGGGCCGGCACCACCGGCTAACTCTCCTAGCCTGCACTTCTATCCTCAGGCCTCTTGGGATAAGTCTATAGCGCAGCTCCCCGCTCCGGGATTCCCTAAGCCACGTTCACCCTTCCATCCCTCCCGCCGTTCTATACTCCTAGTTTGGGCCCTGCGCCATTCCTAGTCTTGGGGCCCCAGACACCTGGGGAACCAATACTGCTTCATGATCCTTCTCACCCAGAGCAACTCACTCCCTTTCTTGGGCTCCAGGAGCACCGCTTCTGGTCCTGGCCCTGCCCTCATCTCCCTCTACTTCCCTGGTCCTGCAACACCCGCCAGCCTCTTTCTGGGGCTGACAGCCTCTTTCTGGGGCTCCAAGGCTTACCTTTCCTCTCCCTGATCCTTTGCATCCAGTACAACCCAGCTACTCAATCCACTCCCTGGGAAATCCTGGGGCTTCTTCCCTCCCCATCTGCCTTTGCATCCCTGCATGGCGCAGCCAGGGCCAGGGTCTCAGGTCAGTCCAACACCCAAGTTCCTGAGGCCAAAAGCATTCTTAGAAGATTCCAGACCTAAGGAGAAAGTCTGAAAACTTCTGATATACTTTGGAGTTGGGCCACCGCGGAACTCCTAAAGACAAAATCAATCCGGCCTGGACAATATAAAATCAAAAGAGAGAACCAGAAGCTTAGACGAACCAGCTCTTCATACCCAAAAAGTAAACCACAAAGACACATAAAGCTCAAAAATAAAAGAAGCAGAACTAAACTTGAAGGCCCGAGTATCACACAAGAGTCAGAAACTACAAAAGAAATTCACATGTCAAAATCACAGAGAAAAAATAATAACATGAAAAACCAAAATAACATATCCCCACCAAATACCAGTAATCCTCTAGAGGAGCACAATGAGAATCC
>NW_008338401.1:154472-154722 GCF_000622305.1 Nannospalax galili | reverse complement strand
CCCCAAATGTACTTGAGCCAGTGCCCAGTCTATAAAGAGTAGGGTCAACACGGAGGAATCATTTCCTCCATGCTTCCAAGAGAAGCTAACAATGGTTGTGCAGCACCTTTTACTTATCCTCACATGGATGGAGCTGGTAAAAGAAAGGAGCCAGGGGCTCCTCCCAACCCCATGGGACCCCTGAGGAACAAATCCTCTAACGACCTCAAGAGTAAAAACAAATCAGTTTATCTGGTCCAATTGTATGTCC
>NW_008338401.1:149136-154143 GCF_000622305.1 Nannospalax galili | reverse complement strand
TCTGGCTTCTTCCATGCTGAATAGGGATGCAGGGTGAGGCAACTGGAGTACCCCTTCAGTGGGTGTATCTAAAAGACTCCCAAATTGCACAACTCTTATCCATAGGGAGAAAAGAAGGTCCTTGACTGGTGAATAGGGGTTGTGAAGGAGAAGTAAAGGCAAGAATAGTTAGTTAGCATTACAAGTTCTAGACAGAGAACCAGAAAAAAGTCAGAACAAGGCAAATTTCAAATGCTCATATTAGAGTCCACTGGGATTTCTTGACGAGAGCTTCCAAAAGCTTCCCACTATTAGGTCCCTCCTCGTTTTTCTTTTGTCTGCCAAGGCTGGACTCTAGAGTGATTGATTCAGGATTTGCTTTCAGGTATTTCAATAGCTGTTAGAGTGGTTAGAATCAGTGTCAGTTCCCTCTCAAAGGATTGAGATAGGGGGAGAAAACAAATTTATCCATCATTTTAGAACAATAGCTGGTTGTCTCCCTTAGCTGCAGGTGGGCACTACAGTATCGCAGACCAAGATTTGAAGTCTTACATCTGAGCAGCACTTTCTGCTTAGAAACAAAGTCTGTGTCCCTGTTCGGTATGGAAGAATCCAGAGCAGTCTGCATCTCAAGTCTCTATTTGCAATTTGGGTAACCTCTTCAGAGGATGGTGTAATAAGAATAGGAGGTAGAAATTGGCTAAGCAATTTGGGTAAAAAGACCCCAAAGAAAAGTAGCCAGTTTCTTGGCTAAAACTCAAAATGTCCTTGGGCCTCTTAGCAATATACTCTTCCAAAAGCCAAAAATGTTAAAAGTATTTGGGAGCTTGTATCTAATTCTTCAAAGATTTTAGGGTTACCTCTTCAGTGGGAGGAACGTTAGAGTAGCCAAAAGCCCCATGAAAATAAATAATCAAAGAAGAAAGAGTACACGGAGGTATCAGAAAAAAAGTGATGGGGAGATATGGGAGGAGTTAGAGGTGAAGGAGAGGGCATGGATTTGATCAAAACACCTTTTATGCATTTATGAAATTCTCCGTAATTTATTTACGTAATAATAATTTTATGCAAAAAATGTAAATAAATAAAGAATAATTTTATTTATGTAAAAAAGTACCTCTATATGTAGGGCAAAGACATTAAGAACTGGCGCCTGTTGTGGGTCAGATATATGGCAGAAAGAAGTTAATTGGACTAAGAATCATAGTTTGTCTGTTTCCCCTTTGGTCCTATGGCATTCGCACACCTTGTTAGGATATTTTTATTGACACAAATCTTCTTTTAAAATAATTTTTTTGTTGTTTTATGTATATGAGTGTAATGCCTGCATATAGATAGGTGTACCTGTATTGTGAAATGCCCTCTAGGACAGAAGAAAACATAAGATCTGGTGGAACTGGAGTTAGACAGGCTTGTTGGCTGCCATGTGGGTGTGATGAATTGAACTCAGGTCCTTTGCAAAGGTAGTCAGAGCTTTTAACCACTGAGTCATCACTCCAGCTCCATAATTATTTTTAAAATTTTTTCTTAAATTTAGAAGACAACTATTAGCACAGAGAAGTACTCAAAGAAGGATAAAACATAACTCAGAGTTCCCTTTATGGTTGTATGATGGAACACAGCACAATATGGGCTATTTTGTATTAAAATTGTGTTCTACCTTGGGATAATCTTAATTCTTTGAATACTTTCCAATGGGATATCAATACAATCTCAAGTATCTTCTCTATGCATTATATTTTGACTCTGGAATATAAAATTAAAAGACACAAACAAAATATTAGAATATAATACTAATGCCCAAAGAATTCAACTGAAATTATACTGCTGCTTCTTTTGAGGAGAAATGTGTGTTTTAAATTAATTCCAGGCAGGTTTTACTTGACAACCTAAGTGTAACAAAATATATCTATTAAATAAAAAAATATAACTCAAATTCAATGATCTTTATTGATAATTTATAGTTTTTCATGTGGATACATAGCATTAAGATTTTAAAATATCCAAATAATTGGAAATACATTATCCTCTTGAAAAGTATTTTTGATCTGGGTCCTCTAGATTCAATTTAATCTATTACAAATGGGAGAATTATCCTCACAGCCTGGTACTGTCAGTAAAATGATACCCAATAGCTAACCTTGGTTGTAAAGGATAGAAGGTGCTTGCTTCATTGTGACTTTTTTTCTTAAGAAAACATCTCTGCACAAAACTTGAACTACCACTTTTTTTTGACAGATTATTGGGAAAATGAGGCTCTGCAATCATCTATCTGCATTTCAACAACACTGTGTTAAATATGGGCTGCCATGCCTAGCTTCTGATTTTATACTCTGATTAAAACTCAGGTCTTCCTGTTTTCAAAGCACATTCTCTCACTCATTCTCTAGCATGGTCAGTGTACTATTTTAATATTGGCCAGAAACCAATATCAATCTCTTCCACATTTTCCTGAGGGCATTTTTCATTTCTGTATTCCTAAAAGTGTAAACCATAGGATTGAACAATGGTGTCAGGATGGTGGAAAACACAAGGGTGTTTTTTTCAAAGGGGAATGCAGATACAGGTCGTGCATATATTAATATGCCGGGGATAAAGAACAAAAGCACAACAGTAATGTGGGAGGCACAGGTGGAGAGAGCTTTACGACGCTCTGCAGAGCTGTGTGCTCTCAAAGAGAACAAGATGACACCATAGGAGACAAGTAACAAGAAGAAGATGATGATGCAAATAGACCCACTGTTGGCAAACACCAGAAGGACAAAAATGTGTGTGTCAGTGCAGGCAAGCTTCAGTAATGGGAACAAGTCACATATGAAGTGATCAATAAAATTCGGCCCACAGAAGGGCAGCTGCAAAGTGAAGATAATCTGTATGATGGAGTGCAAGAAGCCTCCTGCCCAGGCCACTCCCACCAGAGTGCCACAGAGCCTTCTATTCATTATGGAAGTGTAGTACAAGGGTTTGCAGATGGCCACATAGCGATCATAGGCCATGGCTGCCAAGACAATCACTTCAGCCCCTGTGAAGAAGTGGACAGCAAACAGTTGTGTCATACAACATTCAAAGGATATGGTCTTCCTTTTACAGAAGTCCACAATCATCTTTGGTACTATTGCAGAAGACGTGCATGCATCCAATAAGGACAGAAATACCAAGAAGAAGTACATGGGGGAGCTCAGCAGTGCAGGGCTGCAGACGATGGTCACCACAATCATTATGTTGCCCCCAACAGTTGCAAGGTAGATCACCAAAAATACAACAAATAATGTTTTCTCAACTGTGGGGTTCTGTGAAAGCCCCAGGAGGATGAACTCAGTGACAAAGCTCTGGTTTTGCATGACTCTCAAGAGGAAGGTCACAGCAGACTGTTTTCATGTAAATTCTGAAACTATGAGAAAAGCTGTTTCACATAATTTATAATATTATCATCATTTTTTGTGAATCTTCATGCAGATTTCCCGTAATTGGTTTTACTACCATTGAGAACAGATTATTATAAATATTTTAAAGCTATAGTTGGCTACCATAAAAAATGGAGGTGGATACAAATTATTTAAATCTTTAATCAAATTTTAAGTATTGTGGAGAAAGCAATTACTCCTGTTAGAGAGAAGAAAAAATTCATTATTGAAATGACAGCATTCATCAGTCTCTAGGGCTCCTTGACATGAAATGTTAAAAGACATTTTTAAATATGTACAGAGTACCATAATTTTTAACCACGGCTGCGATCTGCATGGAATGTGATCATGATGAGTGCACTGCAGTGTGTGATCAGAGCACCGTTTAACTGCAAATAGAAGAAGAGGCAAATGTTACTGTACATGCACCTAAAAATAATGTTTCCTTTAAATTTATCAATTGTACCCTTAAGCACATTCATTTATTGTTCATAAACAGAAAGCTATATGAGAAAGTGCCTACACATGATGTGTATGTTCAAAGTGTCAAAACCTCAGTTTGAATCCATTGTTTGAAAATATGATCTAATCTTTAAAAAGTTAAGATTTTTGGCATGGTGACTAAAGATATCCCTCGAATAGAAAGCAATTGTTGGTGATTCAAACTCCTAGTTAACAGTATGTAGAAGGTATTATTGTTTCTATTTTATTGGTGGAAATCATCATATAAAATTGCATTTATTTAACCTAAAACAACCAATTCCATGATGTTTTAAGGTAAATTCCTTATTAACATCTGTATTATGAACTCTGTATTCACTTTGCACCAACATCCAAGGGTTCATCAGCATAAAACAAGGACAGTGGTTCAGATAACAATCATGCATGATAGAAAGAAAGATTGTTATTTGATTTACAAGTTGTCATTCAGGGCTAAAAACTGCAATATGTAAGATCACAGGGAAATGATACTCATGCATGGAAATATAATAATGAAGCTCATCACTGCAAACAATAAAAATACAAGGGAAATAAAGACTACTCTAGACTCGAGACTTGCACTCAGATTCAGACCCTCACAACTTTTTGTGCTAAGAATTAGGTTATTTAAAGTTTCTAAAATTCTGTTAAACTTGGGTTTCAATTTTGCAAAACAGATTCATTAGGAAGGGGTGCTGAATATTTGAGGGGTAAATTCATATAAATCATGATGGAATCAGAAGTTGAGGAGCAAATAATGAATGAAAAGAGTTAACACCAGCAGAGACAGTCTCTCTTTAATTTTAATTATTTTTCATTTTATGTGTTTGAGGGTATTGCTTGCATGTATGCAGGTGCATCCATGGCATGCGACACCCCTGAGGATCAGAAGAGGCCATCAGTCCCTGAAACTTGAATTAAGGGACATTGTTAGCTGCCATGTGGGTGCTTGGAATAGAAACTGGATCCTCTGCAAGAAAAGTCAGTCCTTTAACTGCTGAGCCATTTCTCTAGCCTGACAGTCTCTTTTAAACATGTGACTCCAACATGTGACTCCATGAGTCCTGGTAGGTAAAACAGATTCCAGTGGATGGACCCACACTGAAGGGAACTTGAACACAAATCACACTCCATAGGCATATAT
>NW_008338401.1:109258-149105 GCF_000622305.1 Nannospalax galili | reverse complement strand
ATAATACCATCAAATTGTACAAAAACCACAAAATGTCACTAAAAACTTCAATAAGTTAAAATAAATTTTTTAAAAATACGGGATGGAGAATGACTTGGGTAGCAAAATGTTTTTCTCAGTAGTATATATCTACTTTGCTCATCAGTAAGGATTCTATGACATAACCTCACCGAAAAAAATAAAAATAATAAGCATTCCTATGAGAAATCATTAAGTTCCAGTGGTTAAGTACAGGCATAGTTAATGAAAATGGTTTTATAAAGCATATTATATTTTATTTTATAATAATTTATAATAAAAGTAATGATGAGATAATTCTGTAAAAGAAAACAAATTTGGGCCTGGAGAGATGGCTCGGTGGTTAAGAACACTGGTTGTTCTTGCAGAAGACCCGGGTTCATATCCCAGCACCCACAAGGCAGCTAACAACTATCTGTACCACGTCCAGGGGATCCGACAGCCTCTTCTGTCCTCTGAGGGCATCTCACAACACAGGTACATTTACGTAAGGCAGGAGGTTAAGAAGTTCAAAGTTACCCTTGGTTTCATATTTAGTTTGAAGCCAGCTGTGATTATAGGGAGACCTGTTTCAAAAATAAATAAATAAATAAATAAATAAATAAATAAATAAATAAATAAATAAATAAATAAATAAAAAGTTGCCCTAGATAATGACACAGAGCAAAGGCGTTACTTTAGTTGTGATTTTTGCATTTGCACTGCCAAAGGTGATAAATGCTTTTCTTCATATTTATTTACAAGGCAAAATATTTTATTTTTTGAATTTCAGTGGGTATGACAGTTTCAATGTACAGTACTTCTTAATGTTCTTAACAATCAATAGTGCAGTTTTAAGCCCCTCATACCCACTCACAGGAACTTCTGATTCAGATCCTTTCTGGTGCAAAGAAATCCAACTGAGCCTGCAGCTCTGAGGAATACAAAGGCGCATGCCAGCCTAAAAATTAAGTAAATCTTAGCTTCATAGTTCATGTCCTATTTACAGTGCCCATTAGTTCCCCTTAAAAATTACATCATCCTATTTCCAGTAAAGCAGTTTGCAAAATTTGTATTGAAGCTTCTGCAATCGAGTGTACATTAGAGTCAGGGCTTCTGATCACAAGGGCGATAATTGAAAATAATTTAAAGATAATTGACACAATTTTCAGTGTAACTTGAATCCTGCAACATAAAAGGATTGTAGATGAAATTAAAATTATATGAATAAAACACATTTGCTTAAGACTAAAGTAGCCACATTTATTTCATGATCTTAAAACATATATTCAGATTAAGGCAGTGTGGCAAACTGAGTGAAACTGGGGGAGTGACACCTCCTGCCCTTTTGTATTTATTATTTCATTTGTCTTTATCTAAAATTAGTTCAAGCAAGAGTTTAAAAGATTTTGAAACTTTTTTTAAGTGTTCATCTTCTGCTGTGGGGCCATCTGTAATTGCTAGAACTCTGAGAGCCAGGGAGGGATGTGACAAAAATACATTGTATACATGCATGAGTTTCTCAAAGAATAAATAAAAGCATTTTAAAAACTTAAAAGAATGTGCCATAAATACCTTGTTCTTATTATCAAAATACATAAAATTCAAGATGAAAATTTGAATTCAAAAAATACATTTTCCTTTAAAGTCTTATAAAGTGTTGTGTGCAGATCAATCATCAAAGTACAAACAGTGGAATAAGCAAATATAACACGGAAACATTCATTACCATTTAAAAAGTCTCATGATCTTTCCATAAAAAGCTGTAGTTTAGACTCAGACTTATTCTGACCTATATGTGTTCTTTGAGGTAGAGTCCATACCCTCATATAGGTGCCAATTCATTCTCTCTATATTTTCCTAAAACATTATGTGTTATTTCTCTAATAGCCAATTACTTGAATATTCTGTAGCTGTTCTTGTTCTTTTTCAGAGGTTTTCCATGTCACAGTGGCAACTGGGAGAGCTCCTTGAACAGTGACCATGTTAATTGTGTCTCCTGTTCTCCACATTCTGTGTTAAATTTTCCTGAACGTATCTGAGCCAGAAACTTAATGGATGTAATTAAAACCAGAGACTTGATTCTGTGACTTGAGTCACATTTTCTGAGTTTAGTGCCCTTCCTGTATCATGTGTTATGGTGTTTCTGTGGAAACAGAGTATTTTATATTTCTTATCAATAACTCTAGACAGTGTTGTGGCACTTCAGTTTACCACACTCCATTGTCAGCTCTCCTTACACAATGTCTAAGCATAATATCTTTAAATCCAAGTATCAGAATGGTGACTATATTAATGTATAAGTGACCATGTATTTAGAAAAGCAAAGCATTATTGTACAAATAATATAAAATAAACTTGTGTTGAAATTCTAAATTATTTTCTACAACTTGAAAATGAAAAGTTAAAAATATGTTTAACTTCGAAGACATACATACTCAGAAAAATGGACGGAGCAGCCTGGGAAAGAGGAAAGCAAGAAGGGACCAAAGGAAGGAAGGATGGAAAGAAGATGGGAAGAGAGGAGGGAAGGAGGGAAGAGCTTGTGCTCTAAGAACAGTTACTTAAGCAGTATGGGCACTTGGCTAATGGTAAATTTTGAAGCACTATTTGGTCGTACAGTTTCTGTTAAAGTAAGGAAACTGAGCACCAAGCTTATGCAGATCTCTCAAAAAAAAATCGTTGTGTGGTGAAAGTTCCATAAGCTCATTAAACACAGCAGCCTGCCCACACATCGAAATGTCTAACTCTTTATAACTATTTTAAATCATCTCTAAAAATTGGGAAAAAATGTCATTCTGTGTGTTATTGTGAAAATCTGAAGATAGCCACATCGAAATGTCTAACTCTTTATAACTATTTTAAATCATCTCTAAAAATTGGAAAAAAAATATGTCATTCTGTGTGTTATTGTGAAAATCTGAAGATAGCTGTCCTCTATTCACTATGGCAGGATGTCCTTTCAGTGGTGGCCAGAATGCTCTGTAGCAAACTCTTCCCTCAACATCTAAGAGAAAGTTGGAGAGAAGGCACAGCAGTGAGGCTGGAAATGTTCCCTTTGCTTCTCAGGTGTTCTCTTCATCATGATCTCTGAATAAAACAAGTGAAGAATCCAAAATTCCTCCTTGACTGCAACTGGGATTTAAAGAGCTTTCCCTGAGATGTCGTGAATATGTGAGACTGATTTTTAGGTCCCCAGGGTTTGGAAACTTTCTGTCCCCATGAGATACCAAGACAGAATTTTATGCATTCTTTCAAATGCATCAGTGTTTATAATACTTTTATGTCCTTCCTAAGATAAGCTGTTGTTTAACTTTGAAAGATGGTTGTATTTCATAACGTTCTCACTTAATCACATTTTTCAAGAATAAAACATTGTTTTATCATAAATGGAATTCCATATTTTTTTGCTGAGTTTGATTAGAATGTTTTCAATCACAAGTAATTTATCAACAATTCTTTAAGGAATGGTTGACAAACATTGTGTTGGAGAAACAGTACTAAGAACTATTCATTAAAGAAAAGCATTTTATGCACAGTTCCATAAAGAAGTATGTATTAAGATTAATATTTATTTCATTTGTTTTGTTTTTTACTTCTTTCTTGGCAATATACTTTTTATTTTTTATTAGTAATTGAAAATTCCATACTGTGCTTTCTTACATCTACACAATGTATTATTATCAGATCTACCACACATACTCTCTCTTTTGCCTCCCCAAATCCTGATGACTCCTTTCTTATTACCGAAAAACTAGTACTTGTCCTATATTCATGTATTTTTAAATATAACGTTTTAGAGTCTTTCAAAATATCATATAATATATTTTAATTTATACTGAAGTCCAGTCCCCCATCTCTTTTCAGATTTACCCCATACACCTCCCTAATTTATCACTTTTTGTTCTCTTTCTTTTGAAGTCCTATCTAATCCAGTTTGTGATTTGCAGATGGGCCCACCTCCTGGGACATGTCCATTCTACCCAGCAACAACAAAGAAAACTGTCTCTCTCCCAGCAAATGTGAACTCATCAGCTACAGCTAGGACTTCTAGCTTACCTCCCCATTCCATGCTGAGTTTTTGTATGATGTGGGCTTCTTCAGATCTTGTGCATTCTGCCACAACTGCTGTGAGTTCATTTGTGCTATAAGTTTTTTTCTGTCCAGAAAACACTGTATCATTGTATTCATCCACCACCCTGAGCTCTTAGAATACTTATGCCTCCTGTCCTGTATATTCCCTTAGCATCTAGGGCAGGGATAAATTATATATGTTCCATTAAAGTGAGGTTCTGCAGTCTTTTTCTCTCTGCACATTCTTCCTCAGCATGGATGAATACAAAGACACAATATTTTCAAGTGGCTACTTATTGTAGTAGGTTCATCACTAGGGTCTATGACCTATGCAGCAAAATGTCAAGTAAGAGATCCTTCTTGTGAACTTGCCTTGAACCAACAAAAGAGGTTGGAGAGGCTTATAACATTTGTGAGACTATTGCAGCAGAGAGCATATTATGCCAGGCCAGTAATTAGTGTAGTTCACGTGATCCTCAGCTGGGTAAGACTGATGGTTTCTTTCCTCCTCTGGTATCATGCATAATGTCATCCAGCACTATGAAAGCTATTCAGTAGGGATAAATGTTCCAAGTCAGTAGCTACTTGATATTTCCAGGTTTTGTGACTTAAGAGTGTCTGATCTCCATCAGTAGGGTTTTGGGGTGGTGAAAAAAAAAAGAAAAAAAAAAAACAAGATCACTATAAATAGCCTCTAATGTGTCGATGACTCTGGGATCCCACTGACCAATATAACTGACACCATGCTTCCATTTTTTTTTTTTTTTTGTATAAAGTTTATGATGTCTGAAAAAAAGTTAATTACAAAGGCATATATTTATGGGCTCTTTCTCCTACATCTCAGCTGAGGTTTTTGTAATTTACTGCCTGCAGTGTGCTACCAGCACCAAGCCACAGCTTAGCCAAGATGGCGACCTCCCCCAGTTCCTGGCTTCCTCAGTGTCTGTCCTTGGATCTGTCCCATCTGAGTCTCTTGGGGTTCAGTGCTAGTTCTCTCAGAGGAAACACCTACCCAACACTCCACCCCTTCCTCCAGCTCTCACAATCTCTCTGCCAATCTTCCACAGGAATCCTTGAGCCTTAGAGGGGATGACAGATGCAAGGAAATATTTATTTTACTGTAGCAAGATATTGAACTCCTGGGCCTCCCCATCATCTGTTTTGAAGACATGGCTGTTGATCCATCTCAGTGGTGTCTCCCATACTATAAAGGCAAATGACAAGAAGTAGTCACATCTAAACAAACATGGATGTAAATACAAATGCTTAGAAGATACTTTACCAGGTGTATCACATTTATTGAACAAAATATATGCAACAGCTTCCCTGCTGGGGCCTATAGCCTTCCCTGACTAAGGGAGTTGCTGTGGTCTACAGCACCAATGTGTGTTCTACCCCTAGAAGCAGACATTATCTAATTAGAAATTTGTTGGATTTAAGTATGTTAGTTGAGCCTTTATTGCACCAGCAGGCATTGCTTGGCATGTCAATAGTTTGCAGCATGCGGGGTCCATTGTTGAGCCGAATTATAGTGGATCCTTTTCCCCCAATCATCTGCATAGCGGCTTCTGGCACTATGAAATCATCGATCCAGCGGCATCGAGTTTTCAGGCTAGTCTCTTCTCTGTCTCTCATTCTCTTGTGCTCACATCATGCAGTGTCTTCAGCAGCGTGGCCTTACTGACCTTCGACCTTTCCTGGTGTACAACTGAATTTAGTAGCAATAGTCTTGGTTAATTTGAGGACCTCTAGGATCTCTCTGGCCAACAGCTCATAAGGGCACAACTCACCGCTGGTACTGTAGGTTTTTCTTAACAGTTGTACAGTATTGGGAGCCTTTGTTTTGATTTTCATAAAGGATTAGGCTGTTGTAGACTTTTTCCAACAATTCCGGTGGATATCACTTGTGTCTTACCCAACCATAGAGCTACCAAAACTCTTATAGGTATAACTGGTCTTTGTTTCTTCAGGTGTACTTGATAACTGTCAGAAGGATTTCATATCTGTAAAACACTCAGTGGTTAACATCATATATTAAATCAAATATATAGACAAGGTCTAACACAACGTAGAAAGGTTTTATACATTTGTATTCATTTTTTTCTCAATAGGTCTCTGTTGGGTACCATAGCATGGATAAGAGGCATTAACTCGATTAGTTCTTTGTTATCTTTAGTTATCTCTTTGGAGTCATTCTGCATTCTGGAGATTTAACATGGAGCCTCTCTGTATCTTTTTATCATTGATAAATTCATTGGTGCTGGCTCAAGTTGCCTGACCCTGTACCAGGCTAAGAGGGCAGAAGGTCCCTCTTGTCCCTGCTGCACAGGTTGGTTCCCTGAGTCAGGTATGCCCTTGGTCTGTCTCTTGGCTATGGCCATATCTTCCATCTCTCTATTGACCATACCTGGCTGCTAGGGATGCCCTGGTGGGAAAAACTGCCTCCACCCCTAGTATAGCTTTTCTCAGGAGACAAATGTACCTTGTTTATTCTTTGGGGATCCTTAACCACCCCTGGGACAGCTTTTATGGTTTGTGAACTGTTCCTTAGGTTTTAAAGCCTTCCAGAAAGTCCTTAGTACAGAATTTGGGGATTTTTTTTGTCAATATTTTCTTTAGGAATTTGGGCTAGACATAAATCTTGTCACATCTGCCTTCAATTAACACAAACAGACATCTTTTTCTGCCTTGTCTTTTTTGTATCTCTTGTAGGTTGTTCTTCATGCTTTACGTGGTGGTTTGAGTCACTTAGATCTGACAAACTCTCACTTACTTACAAAGATCCTGTCCCATTAAAGGACTTAGCAAAACCATTAAAGCTCCATACCATTCTTGAGGTCCCTGTTGAATTAAGCATTTCTTTATACCTCTGGTGAGCACAGTGCTATCTGGCCCAGCAAACTAGGCCTCATATACCGCTTTCTTTATACCTAGTTGTCTCAGTAATGCCTATCTCACTTCTATTGGCCTCTAGCCCCTGATAATCATGGGAGTACCCATGAGTGATGACAAAATATTTTTTAATGCCTCACACAAGCTATTTCATTAGGGACTGCTTCCCCCCTGTATTGGCCTAGGTTAAACAGCCTATGTCTCAAGGATGGATGGGTGGTTATATAATTCAGGTGTGATGCTTCTGAAGGATTTAAGCTAATAGCATTTGCTCCCATATACCATATTTTCATGCCACGTGGTGAGGAGCTCCTTTATTGCTTGTTTGAAAGTCTTTCCTAGTCCCAACAGCTCCAATGTGAAGTATTTTCTGCTGGATACAGTATTGCTAAGGCTTTATCATCATGTTGAAACATGATTTTTTTTCCCTTTTTGTATTAAAGGTTGAATGTGAGGGGTATCTTCAGCTATTTTTATTTCTAAGTCATTTCTTTTCTCATTACTATCAGTCTTTTCCCCTATGTCCTTTGATTCCTGGTCTCAGGCTGCGTCTTGTATCAGAGATCTAATCTGGGCTTTCTTTTCTCTTTCATGTTGTTTAATTGCCAGTTCTGAGGCCAATACTGAATTCATCAGTAGCTCCTTCCTAGTCTTTTCAGCCTCCCCTGGGTCTACTGCCTTTGCCTCAGACAAGTCTTTTATTATACACAGAAATGGCAAAGCCACTTCAACAATGAATTATTTTTTTCCTTTGAATTCCCCTTTTCCTTCCAAGGCTTGTAAATTTTTTTCTGGACTTTCCATAGTCCTTAAAGAATTTTCATACATGTGTGGCAGCAACTCCCAATGCTCAAGCAACTGAGTTACTTTACATCATTTACAGGATGGCAGCCACTCAGGGACTTTCCCCATTGAACCTGTCCCTGTCTGCATAGGCGGCCTCATTTTCATTACATATTTTGCTATCCATCACATAACCCACGTGGATTGCTACTAACTCCATTAGGCTTATGGGGATTTCCCACATTCCATACTGGGCTCCCACCAGCTTCTCCAGATCAGTCACATTACCACACTGGATTCCTCCCTGTACCCATCTCTGCCACTCCGGATTTGGGGATCTGAACCTGATTCCCTGTCAATGGGCTCACCGATGCTGCTGGAACCACTATGCCTTCCAAGGAACAGGCTACTCTAGGGGTGAACCCATCTCAGAGTACCCTGGCCTTCACAAAGAAAAGAAAACTTTTCCTGGGAATCCTGCTGGCTTCTCCCTATCAGAGACATTGCCATTGTTTCCCCAACTCCTGCAGTTTGTTGCATCCTGCATGTCCAGCCAAACTATGCCAATTTGCAATGCCAATTCTCCCTTTGGAGACCTTCATGCATTTTCTTGGCTCCCAGGCACAAACAGCACTGAAACCATGCATTCCACTTGGGTTTGTTTTGTTGTTGTTGTTGTTTGTAAAAGTTTATGATATCCGAAAGAGAGTTACTTACCAAGGCGTACAATACACTTATGGGCTTTTTCTCCTACACCTCAACTGAGATTTTTGAGATCTGCGCTGCCACTGTGCCTCCAGTGATGAGTACCTGCCTAGGCAAGATGGTGACTTTCCCCTGTGTGCCAACTTTCTCAGCATCTGTCCTTAGACCCTCCTCCTCTGAATCTCTTGGTGTTCAGTGTTAGCTCTCTAGGAGGACACACTTAGCCAACAGTTAATAATCATCTTCTGTATAAGGAAGCTTCTCTGTTGAGACTTGAGAGATGTATTTAAGCCATGGGTACAACAATTTGTCATTAGACATCAGTTAAGTATTATATCTATTTATCAGAATAGTTGTAGTAGACTTTCTTGCCTGACCTGTGGGAAGTATATCCCTTAAGTAGCCTGGCCTGATATCAGTGACAGTGATGGGCTCCATCTTATGAAATAGATGTTAAAATGAATTGGAAAGTAGTTGTTTACTCCTATTACATTCATGACCCTATTGGATAGGCCAGCATATATTGTCAAGCCAGTTTCTATAGCTAGTAAGTGTCACATCTTGGTAAAGTTCATAATAAATTTTCTCTTCGGGTAGATTGCACAGGAACTTACAATATGAAATCCAGATGGCAGAGATGAGGCTTTAAAGTCAGTACCAGCTTGATTTCTCCTTGTTTGTTCTACAGATCATACATATAGTGTCTTCAGCAATAGGGTCTTACAATCCAGTCTGGTGGGCAACCAAGAGTGGAGAAATGGTCAGTATTGTTTGAGGGTCTCTGGGACTCCTGGTCAACAGCTTCAAAAGAAGGAGTCCTTTTCTGTCATTGGAATTTTGCTTTCCAAGCCTATGGTACCTAGTAAGATTAATGTCCACCTATTATAAAGTAATAATTTTTAATAATTTTATATAATGCATATGTATATACTTGTCACCTGAGTTCTCTCAGGGTCTCTTGTGTTATCAGACAAACCATATAACATGTTTCTGTGTGAATTTATTATAGTTATATTTTGGAGGGGGGGTGAAGAAACTTACAGAGACTAATGCCCAGCACCCAGCACCCAGCTCTTGCTGTGGGCCGCTGCCATTCCAGATTGCTCACCCACAGTCTCCATTAACTTTTGCCCATGTATCTTGGGCCCACAGTCTCATTCCAGGTTGGTAAATGCCCCCTCTCGTGACTTGGGTGAGACGCCAGGGCCGTCTTTTCTCCAAACCTGCCGCTGCGTGTTCTCCACACCACCGTCATGCATTCCTGATGGTTCAAGGCTTCTATCCCAAGATGGCTCCCAGAAGCCCCTTTTCAGTCATTTCTCTGCAGCAGGACCTACCCCTTGGAGGAATCATGTCCCTGGGACACGATACTGTAAGTAATTTCTATAGTGGTTGGTTTTGATATGACTTTTTCTAAAAGACTTCATTGTTATTTACCTCTCCCCAAATTCTCACCTCTGCCCTGTCCTCCAATTCCCTGCCCCCTTTAACCCTTCATACTGTGTTACTTCGCAGTTTTTAGATCATTTCAATCTCCATTCCCTTCCAGGAAGCCTTCCAAACCCCCAAAACAATAATGAACATTCATTAGTTCCTTGACCTCTCTGTCTATTCAAATAGAAACATGCATATATCTAGTATTTCAAAGGTGCTATCCTGCTATGAGAGAGAGCATGAGATATCTTTTCTTTCAGTCTAGGTTTCTTTACTCAGGGTGATTGCTTCTAGTTCCATCCATTTACCTACAAATTTCATAATTTCTGTTTTTTTACCTAAAATATTGCTTTATGTAGATGCACACATCTTCACTGTCCATTCATCAAGTGATGGACATCTTGGTTATTGTTAATTCCTGACTGTTAAAAAGGGACAGCAATGAACATGTATGAAGTTATTTTTGGAGCGGTGTATAGAGTCTTTGGGTGTCTATGCCCAAGAGTGTGGTTATGTTTATTGTTGGTAAATAGGAAGGCTACTGATTTGGGAGTTATAAGTTTACATACTGTTACTTCTCTACATGTATTTATTAGCTCTAGGATTATTCTGGTGGAGTTTTTAATGGTCTTTCATGTGTAGAATTATTCTTCTTTTAATAGGATTTTGGCCTGGTGCCCATTTCCCATGTTCTATCCTGGGATTTTTCTGACTGAGTCGGAATGGGTCTTGTGCATTCTATCACCATTGTTGCAAGCTCATATGAGCAAGTTCCTATTGACATGAAGGTCTCTGCATCCTTATGTTCATGCACCAATACTGGTTCATCTAATCTTTCTTTCCTTCTTCTGCAATGGTCCCTGAGCTGTCAGTGGGTGAAATTTAATATAGTAATCTTGTCCAGAGACACACATCATCATGTACAAATAGGGATACTTTAACTTCTTCCTTTCCATTTTGTATTCACTTTATCTCTTTCATTTGTCTATTGCTCTAGATAAGCAGTATAGTTCCTCAAGTACTATATTGACGAAGAATGATGAGGGTAGATATCCTTTCTATATCATCTATTTTTCCTGTTTTTAATGGAAATTCTATTTTTCTCCATTTAGTATGATGCTTGCTCTTGCCTGCTATGCATTGCCTGTATTATTTTGACATAGGTGCCTTGTATCCCTAGAATCTCCATGACATTTATCATGAATGGATTTTGTCTAAGCCATTTTCTACATCTGTTGAGATGAAAATGTGGTTTCTGTCTTTGAGTCTGTTTATATAGTGGTTAAACTTATTGACTTAGACATGTTGGACCATTCTTGTATCTCTGAGATGAAGCCAGATTGATCATGCTGGATAATTCTTTTTATGTGTTCTTGCAATCAATTTATGGTTATTTTAATTAAGAAATTTTGTATTTATATTCATCAGTGACAGTTGTCTACAATTTTATTTTTTGCTGCGTCTTTGACATTAGAGTGATAACTAGTTTCATAGAAAAATTTTGGAAGGTGTCCTTCATTTCTTATTTTCTGGAATAATTTGAGGAGTATTGGTTTTAGTTTTTGATGGTTTAGTAAAAACCAACACTGTATCCATCTTGTTCTGGGTTCTTTTAAGTTGGGAAAATTCTAATTACTGAATCTGTCTCAATTGTTGTTATTGTGTTCAAAGTAATTATATAATTTTGGTTTAACTTCAGTAGATACCACATTACTATAATTTAACCATTTCTTTTTCTTAATTTACAATACTTTTAAAATTTTTAATGACTTTATTTATGTGTGTGTGTATCACCTACATTTATGTAAATGCACCCATGCTGTGCAGTGTCCATGGAGGTGAGATGGGGGACCCATGTTCCACAGAAAATGGAGTTAAGAACAGGTGTTATCTGCCATGAGGGTACTGGGAATCAAACCCAGGTCCTTTGCAATAGCAACCAGAGCTCTTAAGTGTGCAGCCATCTCTCTAGCCCCTTATCCATTTCTTCTAAAGTTTCTAATAAAAATTGAGACTTTAAATATGTCCTTATAATGTTCTGAATTTCACCAAGATCAGTTATGATGTTTTCCTTTTCATTTCTGAGTTTCCTTATTTGTGCACACCTCTCTTATTTAGTAAATGTTGGTAATCTTATTAATCTTTACCAAGAACGAACTCTTTGGGGTTTTTTCCATTGTTTTTTTTTTGTCATTTTGAGGCAGGGTCTCCCTGTAGCCCCAGCTGGCCTGAACTCACAGAGATCAGTCTTCCTGTGCCTCCTGAGTGCTGGGATTAAAGGGGTGCATCACCCTGCCCGGCTGTTGTTGTTGATTTTATTGTTGATTCTTTGTATTTCCTTTCTAGCAATAATTTTGATCTTGATTTTATTTATTTCTTCTTCTATATTCTTTTTAGGTGATATTTCCTCTTAGCTTGACATGACCTTGAGGTGCAAAATTAATGCCTTTTGGTGATATGTTTCTAATTTTCTAAAGTAGACATCTAACATTATAAAGTTTGCTTTTCGACTGTCTTCATTGTGCTTCATTGAATTTGGTATGTTGAATTTTCATTTTGAATCAACGTCATAATTTCAAAAATATTGTTCTTGATTTCTCCTTGATTCAAATTTTATTCTGCAGTGTATTGCTTAGCTTCTAAGAGTATCTGCAATTTTTCATTTTTTATTTTTGTCATAAGCATTATCCCTGAAGTCAGCTAGACTAAATGATGGCATTTCAGTTTTCCTAAATTTCTGGAGATTTACTTTGTGTCCTAATATGTGGTCAGTTTTGGAGAAAGTTCCATGGGCTCCTGATAATAAAGTCTATTCTTTGGTATTTGGATAGAATGTAGATAGATGTCCTTTATATCCATTCAGGGTATGTTGTCAGTTAACTCCAGGGCTTCTCTATTTAGTTTTTGTCTTGTTTACCTATTAATTGGTGATAGTGAGATATTGAAATGATCCACTATTAAGGTGTGAGAATCAAATAGATTTAATAATGTTTCTTTTCTGAAATTGGGTGCCTGTGTGTGGAGCATATATGTTTAAGTTTGTAATATCTTTTGTGTGTATTTTTCCTTTAATGAGTATGAAGTGATCTTTTCGGTCTCTTGTGATGAATTTTGATTTGATGTCTATATTGTTTGCTATTAGAATAGCTAAACCAGTTTGTTTCTTAGTTGTATTTCTTTGGAATGTGTATTTTCCACCCTTTTACCTTAAGATGGTATTGATCATTTTTTTATAATGTGTGTTTTGTGGCATCTATTGATAGATTCTGTTTTCTAATCCAATCAGTTAGTCTGTGTCTTTTTACTTGGAAGTTGAGACCACTAATATTCTATGTTATTATTGACTGATGTTTACAAATTCTTCTTATGTTGGTGCTACATTGCTATTTTTTAGATCTCTTTGGGTTGAATGTTCTGTGATAATTTATTTATTATTTATGCCCACTTCAGAGTGTTTAATTTTCTCTTCTGAGCAAACATGTACATTGAGTATTCTTTGTAAAACTGGAGCTGCATAAACAAATTTCTTAAAGCTAGTCTTTCTTTCTTAGTTTTGTTGTTGTTGTTATTCTTTCTTGAGATGGGGTCTTCCTGTATTCACAGCAGCAGTGGAACTTGCTATGTAGGCAAAGCTGGCCTCAGTATCACTAAGATGCACCTGCCATTGCCTCCACAGCAATGGGACTAAAGGCATTCACCTTGAAGCCCACCATTAACATTTTTTTAATCATTGAAATATTTTTTCTTTCTCCTTCAATTATGAATGATAGTTTTGCTAGGTAAATATTTATCATTGTACTTGTTCTTTCATGAATTATAGGATATTGACACAACCCTTCTAGGCTTCATAAACTCCATTCAAAAGTCAGATCTTATTGTGATAGACTTGCCTTTACATGTGACCTTTACTTTCTTTCCCACAGTTTTTAATATCTGTTCTTTGTTTTTTACATTTACAGTTTTGACTAAATGATGTGGTGGGATTCTTTTCCACTATTGTTTACTTGGTGCTCTTTATATATATTTTTAAAACAAGATAGTCATCTCTTTCTCCAGAATTGTGAAATTTTATTATATGATTTTATCAAAAACAATTTATGTGCCTTTAACCTGGGTTTCTTTTCCTTCTTCTATGCCTATAATTTCTAGGTTTGGTCTTTTTTAGGTGTCACCAATGTCCTGCATATTCCTTTCCTGGTTTATTTTAGACTTGACATTTTCTTTGATTGAGTGATCCCTTTACTCAAGCTTGTATACAGGATTTGATGTTCTCTGGTCCATTTCCTATATTTCCTTTTTGCTTCATCCCTCTAAGATTTTTTTGTATGAGGTCCTGATATTTTTATTTTAAGTTTTATTTCAGTTTGCCTTTACTTTGAAGATTCTATGTCCTTATAGAGTTCTACTTCCATATTTTTTATTGTTGAAGTTATGTCATTCAACTTTATTTTCATAGTCTTCATTCAGGTTTTTATTCATATCCTCTTTGAGTTCCTTGAATATATTTATGATTGCTATTTTGAAAACTTTGCCTTGTGCAACTACTACATTGCCATTTTCAGGAAACATTACAATGGGGTTTTAGTTTCTGTACTAGATATATTATCTTGGTTATTTATGTTGTTTGTATTATATTTTTCTAGATTTCTGGACTTGTGTTG
The DNA here is from genome assembly GCF_000622305.1 of Nannospalax galili. Lineage (NCBI taxonomy): Eukaryota > Metazoa > Chordata > Mammalia > Rodentia > Spalacidae > Nannospalax > Nannospalax galili. The sequence goes on along the minus strand of NW_008338401.1, from coordinate 134,559 downwards.
GAGGTTGCATTTCTTGGGTTGGGTAGCTGATCTAGTCATTACAGGGAATAAAATGATTCCAAGAACTAGCCTGTGGTTGTACCAGAAAAGGAGGTGCTCATTTTCACTCCACCTACTTTCTTTGAGAAAAGATCTCTGAATGAAACATGAGCTACCTCTTTTTTGGACAGACTGTCAGGACAGTGAGACTCTATGACTCATCTATCTCCATTTCACCAATACCAGGTTAAATGTGGGCTTCCATGTCTGGCTTTTGACTTTAATGCTAAGAATAAGAACTCAGATTTGTGTATTTTCAAAGCAAGTTCTCCTACTCACTCTCTGGCAGGGTCAGTGTAATGTTTTAAGATTGGCCAGAAACCAGCATCAATCTCTTCCTCATTTTCTTGATGGCATTTTTCATTTATGTATTCCTGACAGTGTAAGCCATAGGATTGAAAATGGTGTCGGGATGGTGGAAAATATAAGGGTGCTTTTTTCAAAGGAGAATGCAGATGCAGGTCTTGCATATATTAATATGCAAGGGACAAAGTACAAAAGCACAACAGTAATGTGGGAGTCACAGGTGGAGAGAGCTTTAAATCATCCTTCAGAGCTGTGAGCTCTCAGAACAAGATAACACTATAGGAAACAAGCAACAAGAAGAAAAATGATGATGCAGATAGACCTACTGTTGGCAAATACCAGAAGGACAAAAATTTGCGTGTCAGTGCTGGCAAGTTTTAGTAATGGGAACAAGTCACGTAAGGAAAGGTCAATAACATTCCTTCCACAGAAAGGCAGCTGCAAAGTGAAGATAAACTGTATGATGGAGTGCAGAAAGCCTCCCATCCAGGCTACCCCAACAAGAATGACACAGAGCCTCTTATTCATGATGGAAGAGTAGAGTAAGTGTTTGCAAATGGCCACATAGTGGTCATAGGCCATGGCTGTTAGCACAATCACTTCTACCCCCATGAAGAAATGGAGAGCAAACAGTTGAGTCATGCAACATTCAAAGGAGATGGTCTTCCTCTCACAGAAGTCCACCATCGTCTTAGGTATTATTGCAGAAGGTGTGCATGCATCCAATAAGGACAGAAACACCAAGGAGTACATAGGGGAGTTCAGCAGTGCAGGGCTGTAGATGATAGTCACCACAATGATCATGTTGCCCATGACAGTTGCAAGGTAGATCAACAAAAATACAACAAATAATATTTTCTCAACTGTGGGTTTCTGTGAAAGCCTCAGGAGGATGAACTCAGTGACAAAGCTCTGATTTTGAATGACTCTCAAGAGGAAGGTGACAACAAACTCTTTTCACATAAATTCTGCAACTATGAGAAAAGCTGTTTCATATAATTTGTATTATCATCACCAAGTTTATGAATCCTCATGCAGATTTTCCTTATTGATTTTATTACCATTGGCAATGGTATATTAGAAATGTTTCAAATGGAGGTGGATACAAATTACTTATATATTTATTAAAATTTTAAATAGTGCAGAGAAAGCAATTACTAGTGTTGGAGAAGAGAAATGCTACATTATTGAAACATCAGCATTCATCAGTCTCTAGGTCTTCTTGACATGAAATGTTAAAAGACATTTTGAAACTTAAATATGTGCAGAGCACCCTAATTTTTAACCATGTCTGCCATCTGCATGGAATGAGATCACAATAAGTGCACTGCAGTGTATGATCAGAGCACTGTCTAAACTGCAAATAGAAGAAGAGGTAAATGTTATTCTAGATGCCCCTGAAAATACTGTTTCCTTTAAATTTGTCAGTTGTACCTTTAAGCACATTCATTTATTATTCATAAGCAGAAAGCTCTGTGAGAAAGTGTCTATCACATTTATTTCAAAATTGACCAGATCTTTATAAAATTATGATTTTTCCATTGTGACTAAGTGAAATCCTTCACAAAGTAGCTATTGCTCATGATTCAAACTCCTACTTAATAGTATGTAGCAGGGGTTATGGTGTTATGGTTACTATTTTACTGGTGGAAGTTATGAATAGTGATGTAAAGATAACAAAAAGAAATGATGGTTCAACTGGCATCCTTAGAAATACAGCCTCTAACACCCATGGGGTCTCCCTCTAATTAACTGAATAGATAGTGACATAATTTTTCTTAGTGGGTACTTCAATTTTGCAGTGTTCTTCAGAAGCTCATTCTATTGATAGTAACACATCATTTTCTTTTGTTAATGTGTGAACATTTAGATAAAGGTAAAAGTGTTAATGTTGAATAATCAGAAATCAATAAACCAATCACCTACACAAAATTTTGGTGACAGAATATAGCTGAAGTAAAATCATTCATGAATATAGACTCTTGAGACTTAATTATTTGACAGTTATTTATACAATGTAACTTTGTTGAGAAAATATAAATATGCAAGATATATAGTTTGAAATTTCTATGAATTTTCTATAAAAGACATTTATAACAGCTTACCTCTTCATCTCTAAGGATTTTGAGGGGGTTCATATTGAAAATTTCAAAATGTTTCTCATGGGTAACATGTTATTACAGTTCAAGGTATAATTCTTTCTCTTGAAACCTCAACCATCTTATACACATAAAGTTTGTCCGGAATCCTGTAGGTAAATATTTCAGCTCCTGTATTCACTTTCCAGAAGTCTGTCCAGCTTGAATAGGTGTCAGGATACTTCTTGTTTACACAGAGCTAATAAATTGGCAGACTATGAGTTTTGCCTGAATATATATGTGAATGTACACGTATATGATGTTACAAATCTCTGAGCAAAAGAATAATATATATGTACTGATAAGAAGAATATAGGTGCTTTTAATGGCTCCCATTTAAAAAGAAGAGACATAAAGTTATATACAAACCTATCATGTAATGTTGCGTATATTTAATTTAAAATCAGTTCATGAGTTAAATTTCCTCACTAACATCTGTAATATGAAGTCTGTATCCACTTTGCACCAACAGCCAAGGAAACAGCAACATAAAACAAGGACACTGGATCAGTCAACAATAACTCATGGTAGACTAAAAAGATAGTTATTTAGTTTATAAGTTGTCATGCAGGGCTAAAATGGGTTGGACAGAGAACTGCAATTGGTAAGATCACTGTGAAATGATACACATTAATGTAAATGTAATATTGAAACTCTTTTCTTAATATGTAAAAGAAGGAAGATACTTATAATATTGTATAAGTATTATAAGAAATTATAAATATTATTGTAAAAATAGTTCAAACATCAGAGGTTTGCACTCACATACAGATCCTCATATTTTTTATTGGGGGTAGGGAGCAGGTTACTTAAAGTTCCTAAGGGGAACCACTAGTGTTTTCAGAATATCATATAAAATAATGGTGGAATCAGAAGGAAATGAAGGACACGAAAAAGAAGCTGCCTCAGAAAAATCATACAGAGCAAAGAGGATACTTCTATTATCAACATTTGTTTTTTCATAGCCAAAGCTGACAAGTGTTTTTCAACACTAATTAGACATGACCAGAATCAAATCTCTTCATATTTATTCAGAAGCTAAATATTTTGTGCCATAGATTAAGATATAATGTTTCAATGCACAATATTTTCTAAAGGTAATATTGTAGTAACAATAGCATAGTGTTATAGCACTCATACCCAGTCACAGGTGCCCCTGTCATTATTCCTCTTGTATAAAGAAAACTGAGCGGGAATTTCCAAGGAAAATAAGGACACATATTAATCCGAATTTAAGAAAATTTTAGCTTCATCTCTCATGTTCTGTTTATAATGCTCAGTAGTTCCAAACAAAATGATAGAGTCCTATTTCTCATTAAGCAACACCCAAATTTGTGTTTAAACATCGACAAAGAAGCTTATAGAGAAGTTAGGGTTTATGATCACAAGGGTGTGTTGTGACTCAAATACAATATGCAATGAAAAATGAATTGTACTCATGTTTAATGTATGATATTGAGAAATGTATACAATAAATGTGTTCCACAGTACCAAGTGAAAGCAGATGAGTGATATCCTGAAAAAACTGTCCTTTCTTGTGTTAATCTAAAATTTATAGAAGTATAATATAATGTATGAATTAAAATTTTATTCACTGTCTTCTGGAAAGTGGTGTGGAATAAGTTAGAAATCTGAGAAACGGGGATTCTTATGATCAAAAACCATGAATAAACCTCTCAGAACAAATAAAATATAAAACAGCTTAATGTTCACAAGAATGTGTCACACATATCTTGCTATTATTTTGAAAATACTTCAAATTAAACATTAAATATAAAATCCACAAAGTCAAATTTCCTTTACAGTTTCCTTTAAAAGTTTTGAGATTTGGAGATCATTCATCAGATTACCAAAAGTTGAAATAGTTAACTACCATAACACAGTATATTACATTAACATTTTTAAACTATTATATTCTTTCTCAAAAACACCATACTGTGAACTCAACTCTTTTCTCCATATGACTTGTGATTCCAAATCCATTCTTTCAAATAGGGAACAACTAATTCTTTCTGTAGTCAGCATGCATTGGGATGTTCTATAGCTCTTCTTGGTCTTTCCTATGTCTTATTTACCTCATAACAAGAACTGTATTCCTTGAGAGCTGTCCTCAAGCAGTGAACCTGTGAAGTGTGTGTCCCTGTTGTCTATAGCCCACCTTAGATCTTCCTGAAGATATATGAGGCAGAAACTTAATCTTTAGGGGAAGTGAGCTAGACAAAATAAAATCAGAAGACTACACCACGAGACATGACTCAAATTTCTGACCATTAGCATGCTTCCTGTAACACAGGATCTATTTTTAGAAACAGATCATTTTATAATTCCTATCAATAACTTTAGGATGTACAGGATCACTTCAGTTTATGATGCTCCAATGTCAGTATTCTTCATCAGAATGGTGGACACATCAGAGCACAAATAAGCATGCATGCAGAAATGCAAAATTTAGCAAGATAAAGTAGAAACATTAACTTTTGTGGTAATTTGGTTATTTTGCCCACCCTAAAGATGAAAAGATAAAAAAGTTGAAAATGTTTAGAAGGAAAGAAGGAAGAAGGAATGGAAGGATGGATGGAAGAAGGGAGGGCAGAAGGAAGAAAGGAAGTTAGGAAGGAAAAAAGGAACGAAGGAATGATGGAAGGAAGTATAACAAAGGAAGATGAAGGAAAGGAGGAAGGATGGAGGAAGGAAGGAAGGAAGGAAGGAGGGAAGGAAGGAAGGAAGGAAGCTTCTAGACATGACAGGCAGTTGCACTCAGGAACGCACAGCAGCTGTGGTTGCCTACACAAGACCTTTACAAGAGCCATCTAGTCAATATTCCAGAATGTATGGGGTCTTCACAAGACCCCACTCCTATTTGAGATGCTATAAGCAGTCAGCAGCTACTCAAAGAGAGAAAGTCAGCTTTATTCAGGGTTGGGGCACCAGAAGGTTGCCCATGTCACAGTAGATAGCCCTACACCCTGCAGGTAGACAACACTAATTGAACTCAGAAGGTCAAATATTTATTGACAAAGGTAAGAGGAGGATGTGGTAGGAGGAACCTGGGAGGAGTTAGAGGTGGGAGGAGTAGATTTGACCAAAATAAAATATATTCATATATGAAGGGAAAAGGGAGGAAGGGATGGGAAGGGAGAAGGGAGGAAAGAGAATGGAGAGAGGGAGGGAGGGAAGGAAGGAAGGAAGGAGGAAGGAGAGAGGGAGGGAGGGAGGGAAGGAAAGAAGGAGGAAGGAAGGAAGGAAGAGAAAAGAAGGGAAGGAAGAAGGAAGGAAGGAAGGAGGAAGGAAGGAAGGAAGGATGGAAGGGAGGAAAGAGAATGGAGAGAGGGAGGGAGGGAAGGAAGGAAGGAAGGAGGAAGGAGAGAGGGAGGGAGGGAGGGAAGGAAAGAAGGAGGAAGGAAGGAAGGAAGAGAAAAGAAGGAAGTTAGGAAGGAAGAAAAAAGGAAGAAAGGAAGATTCTAAGGAAGGATAACAAAGGAAGATGGAAAGAAAAGAAAGAAGGGAGAGAGAGAAGGGTGTTATTACCATAGAGGTGACATTTGAGCGCTGTAAGCGTATGAACACTTATTAATCTTGAAGCTCTATTCTTTGGTTTCCTCATGAATAATTTTATCCACTTTTGAAAACACTGCCCTAGGTCATACATTTTTTGGTAATATAAATATCAATGCCAGAACTTAACTCTCTCAAGAACACATAGTTAAAGAAGCAAAGGGTCCATGATCTCATTAAACGCAGTTTCCTACTCACAATATCCAAATGTTAATTCATTTTATCAAAATTTAAAATCCTTGCTAAAAATGGAAAAACACATCTTATGAATTTCATCATGATCTGCTTTTGTGAAAAATCTGAAGATAGACATTTAATTTCTATGGTCTAATGTTCAATCAGTGGTGGGCAAGAGGCTCTGTTTTAATTTAACTCTGCCTTCCATACCCAAGAGAAAGAAGAACAGCCCAGGCAATTAAAGGATATCAAGTGTTGCCCTAAACATGATCTCTGAATAAAAGAAATGAAGGATCCAAATTCCTCTTCCATTACAACTTGGAATTATGTAGGTTTCCCTTGAACATCATGAATCTCTGAGAATGATTTTTTATTCCCAGTGGGATTTGGAAAATTTATGGTCCCATGGATTCTAAGACAGTCATTTTTTAGCACAAATCAGCTTGTAAGAGTATTTATCACACTTTAATGTCCATCCAAAGTAACCATGCATCTGTGGTTTTGTTGTTTGTAGAGGGTCTTATTTTATAATTATTTTGTACACCATGTTATGAAAAAATATTTTGTAATGGATTGAATATTGTAGTTCTATACCAAATTGATGTAGAATACATTCTGACACAAGAAATTAATTAATCCATATGTAATGAAAATATGCATTGTCTGTTCTGGCCTCCATCTGGCTTAGATCCTAAGAACACAGCAAACAGCTTCAGAGCACTTAAATCTGGCCTCCACGTGGTATAGATGGAATTCCACTGAAACTGGCCAACAGCCCATGGAAAATAGATGATGTATGGAGAGACCTGAAAGTTGAGTGCCTTGCCACAACAGGAGGAAGATCATCCCACACCTACCACCACCGGCTCAGGGACTTTTTCTGAAGAGCTTGGTGGAAAGACTGTAAGAGCTGGAGAAAGGGTAGGATTGTTAACTGAAGTATCTCCCAGCTACCACTATTCCATCAAGCTATAGTCACACATCCTTCCCATGTTCATCAAGGAGTTGGGGGGGGTGGAGTCAGTTACCCCTTCTACCCAATCAGTTGAGCTTATCTGCATGTGTGGGAAGAGGCAAAAAACATATAAGCCGAGAACACTAAGAGGCACCTCTCTCACCATTTTGTGTGGCTGTCAGGATGTCACAGGGTATGTATTTGAGTGTGGACTTTATGGCACAGGAATAAATGTGGGGCGCCCACTCTTCTGTAAATAAACTCCTACCCTACGATCTGTTAAAAAAGTAATAAAAATAAAGAAAAATTTATGTTTATAAATCTATGAAGAGATACATTAATAGGAATATTATTTATTTCCTTCAAGAGTATTTGCTTAATTTTTTGGCAATTTTTTTTAGGTATTTTTATTAGTCCTTTGAGAGTTTCATGCACTATATTTTTTTACAGTATACAATGCATTGTCATATTGACCACATATATCTCACTCTTTTCTCCTTTGTAGTTCTGCTGACTCCCTTCTCACTAATTAAATAGTATCCTTATATTCATCATTTTTAAACTGAATGACTTTAATAAGAATTATTTGATGAATATGGGTAAGGCATTATTTACTGGAGCATAGGCATCTTACCTTTACTACACCCATGAAGAAATTATACCCTTTCATCAGCAAATATTGACTGTCAATAGTGTCACAGGGAGATATTGGGAATCATGAGCCCCTCTCCTATACAAGATTAAACAGAAAGTTTCAATCTTGTGCCATTCTTATTCAGGGATCCCCAGTAGATTTTCATTTATGATTAAAATGGTCATGTCATAGCTGAACAAGAGCATTTCTAACCAGACCACTCCATCATCCAAGTCTTACATTCTATTTTGTTCTATGCTCTGAGATATTCCCTGTTCCTGGAGAGGTATACACCTGTTCCATTTAGGGAGGAGTATTAAGAAGTCATTTATTCTCAGTCCTTCACAGACTTAAATGTCTCTGCAATAACCCTTCCCAGTGCAAGAGAAAGCATCTCTATCCAAGACTGGGAGCTTAAATAGCCAGTGGGTATATGGGTGTAACCAAGAATATGTATGAGACAGTTTGGCCCCATATTCAATTTCAAAAGTAATTGGTTCTGCCCTAGAGTCTGGAACCTCACTAGTCTAGATTTTTGACCAGGTTTGTCTCCTTCTTTGGATTGTGACTTAAATCAAATCTGAAAATTACTGGTTACACCCAAACATTCATGCTGCTATTATATCAATGGGAAAAAAAAAGTTTAACCTGGTGGGTTGGTATACTAACATGTAAGGCCTACATCCAAAGAAAGCCTTTGGTGAGTTTTCTTCACCAACAACATGGCCTATATAACATCTTTTGGAACTATGAACACTACACTCCATAGAGCAGTACTCTAAAAGGAGAGCTTAAATGTGAGCCTCTACGGAAAAAATCTAATTACTTACTTTCCATGGACAATTTCACAGACTAAACTTTGCCATTCAAAATGGAGGAAAATAGGTGAATATCAAGATGGAGAGGACCAAAGCATGACCCAAACTGAACAAAACAAACAGCAAATCTGAAGGTCCATGTCCTTTCTCATCTTGGGACGTTTAATGAATGACCAGGGATCTAAAACAGAATAGATATTAGCCACCATACTATCACTACTTCAGATAGTACAAACTACCTCTCTCTTGAGTGGGCTCCACTCCAGAGATGCATTTCCTTGGCAGATATCCCATGGTACTGGTATCTTCAACATTATGAGAGCTTTACTGAAACTTAAGCTTCACTCTTACAGCTTCAAATAGTGGTCTATCAGAGCCTCCTTGCTTGCTTTGTTACTGCTTTACCTCAGCTTCCCCCAATACCATCCAGTAAGATTCCATCACCCTCTAATATTACATCTGTCATGACTACAAATCAATACAACATGGGCAATATTGCCTAGTTTTCCTGACACTCTAGATGTATCCTGACACCCTATGACCCCAGCTATGTCAGCTTCTGTGTCCTAATCCTGGAGAACAAGTTTTCTGTGCAATTGGTTACAAGGCATATTGAACCCCTTCAATTTCGTTCTTATTTTGTTTTCTGTTCAAATATCCAATATTTCACAAGTTGAAGCTTTTGATTAGTGAGGTTTTCCCCTTAGGGCATACTGTATATTATCCTGTTGCAGACTAAGGTGTTACTCTTTAACGATATTAGCATCTTTTTCTATACACACCTTGGCTGAAAAATTCAACACGCAGGAGCTCTTTCCCTCTTCAACTTTGCTTTGTTATGTTTTGTTTTACTGGCAAATGTTTTTGGTCTTTTTCACTTTAGACCTATATAAGTGTTGTTAAAGTATCCATACCACAGACATAATTTCTTCTGTCCAGTGCATTAGTCCATCATTTTAAAAATATACTTCAGTAAAGGTCTTGGTAAATGGGCAGAATGATGCCAGATGTTGGAAAATATATCAAAGAAATTTCCCTATTCCTGATAGTACTCTTTTGTGTCACATAACCTCCAGCTGAGCTTCCACTATTCACAATTCTCTCAGAATTTCTGCCTTCTTAGCTTGCACCAGAATAGCCCATAAACACTGCTTCAGGAATGTTAAAGTATTTCTGAATGAATGAACCACACTCTTCCACATTGCACTGAGACATCAGTTCTAAAGGCCTAAGAACAACAGGGTCATGTTTATCAGAACAACTTCATATCTTATAACAATTTACTATATTTGTTACTTATTCCTTTCCTCCAACAAAATTCTTGAGAATAGTAACCTAATGAAACAATTGTTTCTTTGGCTCACAGTTCCATATCAGTGTACACCATGATTAGGCATCATAACACAAAAGCTTGAGTCAGCTACCTGTTCACATGTATCCATAATTTAGGAGAATGATAAATATATTAGCTAAATGCTTTATCAGACCCAGAGAGTAGCACTATGCCATTTTCGATGAATCTTTTATTCTTAAACAAAACAAATCAAGATAAACCCTGATGAATGTGGCCAGAGGTAAATATAATCAAGAAAATTCCTCACACCTGGAATTTGTATCCCAGGTAATCACAGATGACTGTCAACACTAACCTATAAGGTAGTCATGTACTGTCTTACAACTTTAGCTAACAACATGCACTGTATTGAATAATTGATTAGGACACCCCTGCATTTTTGTCTGATTTTAGTCAATATGTTTCCATTTCTCTCCCTTTTAAAAAATTGAGAATTCGTTCCTGGACCCAGCAGATTTCCAGGATAAGTTCACCTGTGCCCACTGCACCTTGATTCCCCCAGCCTCATTCACCCTCCCAGCCACTGAGGCCATCTCTCCTCCTAGGAGGGGGACTGGCACATTTCTTGTCTTGACACCCCAGACCTCTGGATCGAACTCTTGTTCCAAACTTTCTACTGCTTCCTGATCCTTTGCATCCAGACCAACCCAATTCCTTCCTCTCATCCCTGGGAGCCCTCGGGTATCTTCCTGTCCCCACCTCCCTTTGCACCTCTGGGCAGACCAGCCCCACAGCTTTCTGGAGCCAGCAGCTTTCCTAGGTAAGCTTAGCTGCATCCACTGAACCTGAATTCCCTAGCCTCATTCACCCTCCCAACTCCCCCACCCCATCTCTCCTACTAGCAGAGGGACTGACATATTTCTTGCCTTGACACCCCAGACCTCTGGACTGGCCTCTTGGCTCAAACTCCCCACTGCTTCCTGATCCTTTATATCCACACAAAGCCAATTCCTCCCTGTAGTCCCCAGGAGCCCTAGGGGCTCTTCTTGTGCCCATCTCCTTTTGCATACCTTGGGGCACATAGACACCAGCTCCCTGGGGCCAGCATCTTTCTGAGCCCTGTTCCCAGGCCAGCCCAGCCCTCAAATTCCTGAGGCCAGCATTTTTCCTGGAGGAATCCAGACCTTAGGAGAAAGCGTGAGAGCATCTGATCAGTATCCAACTTGGGCCTCTGTTGGAGCAGCAAGACCAAAGCAATTTGGCCACTCCAATATAAAATCAAAGAGAGCTCCTGAAGCCTAGACCAACCAGCTTTTCATGCCCAACAAGTAAACCACAAAGGCACATAAAGTTTACAAAAAGAAGCAGAGCTAAATTCAACAAAGGATTGACTCTCAAACAAGAATCAGAAATTACAAAAAAAAATCCACATTTCAAAGACACATAGAAAAAATAATAACATAAAAAAACAAAATATCCCCACCAAGTACCAACAGGCCTCTAGAGGAGGACAATGAGAACCCCCTAGAGATAACACAGGACATGGAATGCAATAGAACAATTATAAACACACAAAGAAAGAAGTCAAAGAACTGAAGGAAGGTAGGTATAAACCAGAAAATTCAGAAAAGAGAATTATTGAATAATACTCAGGCTGAAATGAAGAAGGACGTGAAACACTCAGTAAGCTAATGAGAAATGACAGGAGAAAGCCTCACCAACAGGATGAATGAAATGGAAAACAGAATATCAAGACTGTGAGATAAAGTGGAAGATTAAGACCACTCAAGCAAAGTTTATGAAAAATTTAAGAAAACACAAGAATTGAATATGCAGGAACTGTGTAACACCATAAAAAACCAAACTTACGAATCATAGGCATACAGGAAGGAGAAGAATTTCAGGATAATATTACGGACCAGATCTTCAACAGTATTGTAGAAGAAAATTTCCCAAAATTAAGGAGAGACATGCCCATATAAATACAAGGAGCATATAGAACACCAAATAGGACCAGAAAAGAAACTCTGTATAGCACATCATAGGAAAAATACCAAATGTACAGAACAAAAAGAGAATACTGAAAGGTACAAAAGAAAATCAACAAGTTACATATAAAGGAAAACCTATCAGAATTACAGCTGACTTTTCAGTGCAAACTATGAAATCCAGAAGAACCTGGACCAAAGTATTCCCAGTTTTAAATGACCAAAGATGCCAACCCAGGTTACTTTACCCAGCCAAAATGTCTATTACAGTCGAAGGAGAAAGAAAAATCTTCCATGACATAAATGGGCTGAAAGAATTCATATCCACAAGACTAGCCCTCCAGAGAGTTCTTGTAGCAATTGAAAGCGCTGAAGAAAAGAATGACTATACACAAGGGGTTAAGGAAAGAAATTTAATGAAGGTATAAATATGGAAATGCACAGCTAAACCAAGAATGTGAACAGAAATAAAAATGGCAGGAATCAATACACATCCTTCATTAATAACTTTAAATATCAATGGACAGATCTCCCCAGTCAAAAGACACAGACTACATGAAAGGATTAAGAAATGAAACCCATCTTCTGTTGTCTGCAAAACAATCATCTCACTTTCAAGGACAGGCACTACCTTAAGGTGAAAGGATGGGAAAAAATATACCAAGTTAATGGTACTAAGAAAAAAGCAGGCGTTGCAATTCTAATATCTGATAAAATAGTATTTAAACTAAAACTAGTAAGAAGAGATAAAGAGGGCCATTTCATTCTGATTACAGGGATAATAGATCAAGAAGATATTACAATCATGAACATATATCACCAAACTCTGCTGCACCCAACTTCATGAAGGCAGTACTACAGGAATTTAAGACCCAGATTAATCCCAACTCATTAATAGCAGGGGACTTCAATACCCAATTGTCTCCTTTATATGTGTCAACAGGACAGAGAGTTAACAAAGAGATATCTGAATTAAACAGTACCATACACCAAATGGGCTTAACAGACTTCTATCTAATATTCCACCCAAGCCCCAAAGAGCATACTTTCTATTCAGTGCCCCATGGAACTTTATCCAAAATTACCCATATACTTGGGCACAAAACAAACCTCAACAAATACAAAAAGTTTGAAATAATAGCTTGCATTCTATCAGACCATAATGCAATAAAGCTTAAAATCAACACCAGAAGAAACCCAAGAAACCACATGAATACATGAAGATTAAACCACACACTCCTGAATGATGAATGGGTCAAAGGAGAAGTTAAGGAAAAAATAAAAGTATTCCTGGAACCAAATGAAAAGAACAATGCAACACAACAAAACTTTGGGGCACATTGAAAGCACTCCTTAGAGGGAACTTTATAGTTCTAAGTGCCTACATTAAAAAATCAGAAAGAACACAAATAAATGATTTATCATTGCAACTAAAGACACTTGGAAAGCAACAACAAATGAAACCCAAACCCAGCAGACAAGAAGAAATAACAAAAGTCAGAGCAGAAACTAATGAAATAGAAACAAAAACAAAAAAGAAAAAGAAATGAATCCAAGACCTGGTTCTTTTAAAAAATAAAGAATATTGACAGACCACAAGCCCAGTTAACCAAGAGAAAGAAAGAGTACCTCCAAATCAACAAAATTAGAGATGACAGTGGAAACATCACAAGATACATCAAAAATACCCCAAACGATATAAGGGAATACTTTCAAAACGTATACTCTACCAAACTTGAAAACCTAAAAGAAATGGAAGGGTATCCAAAATCATGGAAACCACCAAAACTAAACCCAGAAGAGATCAACAGCTTAAACATACCCATAATACATAAGGAAATCGAAATAATAATACAAAATCTCTCAACCAAAAAAAGGCCAGGACCACATCGATTTACAGCTGAAATCTACCAGACATTTAAAGAAGATCTACATACAATGCTACTTAATTGATTCAAAAAGAAAGAAATGGAGGAAGAATTTCCAAATTCCTTCTGTGAAGCCAGCATCAGTCTAATACCAAATCCAGGTTAAGATAGAACCAAAAAAGAAAACTATAGACCCATATCAATAACAAACATAGACGCAAAAGTTCTCAAAAAAATGCTTGGAAACCACATACAGACACACATAAAAAAGATCATCCAGCATGATCAAGTCGGCTATATTCCAGAGATGCAGGGATGGTTCAATATACATGTCATTAAATGTCATAAATCACATAAATGTACTCAAAGACATGGTCATCTCAATAGATGCAGAGAAGGCTTTTGACAGAATTCAACATGTATTTATGTTCTAAGTCCTAGAGGAAATTGGACTATGGAGAACATACCCAAACATAATTAAAGCTATATATAACAAACTCACAGCCAACATCATTCTAAATGGAGAAAAACTGGAAGCATCCCCATTAAACTCAGGAACCAGACAAAGCTCTCCACTATCTCTACTTCTCTTTATCATATTGCTTGAAACTCTTGCTAGAACAATAAGACAAAAGGAGGAAATTGAATGAGTAATAATTGGAAAAGAAGATATCAAATTATCCTTTTGCAGACGATATGATATTATATTTAAGAGATGTCAAAATTGCCAACATAAAACTCATAGAAATTATTAACACATTCAGTAATGTGACAGGTTACAAAAATAATTTACAAAAGTCTGTAGCCTTTCTATATACCATAAACAAGCAATCAGAGAAAGAGGACATGGAAACACTCCTCTTCACAATCGCAGAAAAAAAAAAAAAACAAATTCAGAATAAACCTGACAAAAGACATAAAGACCTCTACAATTGAAATTTTAATCTTTAAAGAAAGAGATTGAGGAAGACATCAGAAGATGGAAGGACCTCACATTCTCATGGATTGGAAGAATTTATGTTGTGAAAATGACCACCCTACCAAAAGCCATTTATAGATTTAAGGAAATGCCAATCAAAATCTCTATGATATTCTTCACAGAATTGGGAAGAATCATCCTAGCATTGATTTAGAAACACAAAAGCCCTCAGATAGCCAAAGCAACCTTGAGCACTAAGAACAATGCTGGGGGGATTACTATACCACATTTTAAACTATATTACAGAGCTATAGTCATGGTACTGGCACAAAAATAGACCCGTAGATCAATGGAACAAGATTGAAGACCCAAATATGAGTACATGAAATTTCAACCACCTGATATTGGACAAAGGGGCCAAGAAAATTCAATGGAGGAAAGACAGCATGTTCATCAAATAGTGCCAGCAAAACTAGATCTCCACTTGTAAAAGAATGAAACTAAACCCCTATCTTGCATCTTGCATAAAAATCAGCTCCAAATGGATCAAATACCTCAATGTGAAGCCTCAACCTCTAAAAGTGTTAGAAGAAAACATTGGCAATTACCTACAAGATATAAGTGTATGGAAGGATTTTCTAAACTGGACATCAATTGCACAGGAAACAAGGTCAAGAATCAACAAATGGGACCTCATTAACCTAAAAAGCTTCTGTACATCAAAAGAAGCAACCAAGGAAGCAAACAGAAAACCCACAGAATGAGAGAAAATCTTCACCAGTGACACATCTGACAGAAGTTTAAATCCAGAATATATGACAAACTCAAAAAACAAAGAATCAAGAAAGGAAGTAAGCCAATTAAAAGATGGGCTAAGGAGCTGAACAGAGAGTTCTCAAAGGAAGAAATAAAGATGGCTAAGAAGCATCTTAAAAGGTATTCAACATCATTAGTCATTAGGAAAATGTTAATTAAAACGACTTTATGATTTCATCTTACCCTAGTCAGACTGGCTAAGATCAAGATAACTAATGATGCCAAATTTTGGAGAGGATGTGGGGAAAGGGAAACACTCATCCACTGCTGGTAGGGCTGCAAACTGGTTCAACCCCTTTGGAAATCAGTGTGCAGAACTCTTAAAGTATGAATGAACATACCATTTGATTCAGTTATACCACTCCTTGGCATATACCCAAAGAACTCATCCTATTGCAGAGACACCTGTACATCCATGTTTGCTGCTGCTCTCTTCACAATAGCTAAGAGATGGAAGCAACCTAAGTGTCCCTCAATTGAGAAGTGGATGATGAAAATGTGGTTCATTTATACGATGGAGTTTTACTCAGCAGTAAAGAAAGATGAAATCATGAAATCTGCAGGTAAATGGATGGAGCGAGAAACTATTATGCTTAGTGAAGTAACACAGAAAAAAAAGACGTATATTCTCCCTCATATGTGGATCCTAGCACCAGATATTTATAAGTGAGTATGTATTCAGATATAACTACACAAACTAGGATAATGAAAAGGAACCAGAGAGGTAAAGGAAAAGAAAGAATCTGAAAGAATAATAGTAGGAATCAGGTGTTATTAAGGGAGATATGTATAAAAATGTGGTTATTTTAAGGGGAGGGGGAGGGAGGGTTACACAAGAACCTTGGGAATAAAGGGAAAGAAGGCAATCAAGAGAGTTGGAACCATAGGAGAAGGGAGAAAGTGGGAAAATGGGGGCACTTTAAATGGGAAAACCGTGATGGAAGGGATAGACAAAGCCAGAGATAAATAATGCCTAGCTAGTTTTAAAAAATACTTAAGGGAACCATATTAATCGAACACCCTACTGACATATTTTACATACAACTAGCTCAAGGAATATAATATATACCTAGCAAGGTTTATCTGAGAACGTTTGGTCTTCACCCAAGCTTGGCTACATAGCACATGGTAATTAAAAGTACCAAACTGGTGGAACTAACCTTCTTGTGTGTTTAACAGCCACACTTTGAGGCCTATACTAATTTGCTCAGAGGAACATAAAGGACAGTTTTTGCTCCTTGCCCTCCTAGGTTGACTAAGTTCCAGGGGACTATGAGCATTTCTCAAAATGTCCTGTAACTGTGGTCAGTCTCCTGTCCTCTTAATCAAGGAGGCCATGGAGACCCCACCAGATGGACTTGAACTAGTGTTCAGTCTACAAAGAGGAGGGTCAACACAGAGGAAAAATTTCCTCCATGCTTCCAAGTGAAGCCAGTCACTGTCAAGCAGGACCTTTGACTTATCTTCACATAGTTGGATTTGGTGAAAGAAAGGAGCCAGGGTCTCCTCCCAAGCCTATGTGACCCCTGAGGAATAGATCCTCAAACGACCCTAAGAGTACAATGAATTGATTTTATCTGGGCCACTGTATGGTCTTAAGCACCAAAAAGGAAAGTATAACCAAAGATTAAAGGGTTCAGTATAATTCCTTAAGAGTCCATGTGTATAGCTGAAAGCTACAAAACAGGAAACAATGCCAGACAGGAGATGCCTTTCTTTGAGTTGTTGGCCAGGGTGGTCCAAGAGACTGCCAGACAGTAAGCCAGCATAGAACTGGGAAAATGAACAGTAGACCCCAATCTTATCTAAAGGAATATTGGCAACTGATTGCTGCTAGATGAGGAAGAGTTGATCTTCCTAAAACAAGAATCTCTAGATAGGCTGACTAGATCCAGCAGATGGACAAGCACTGGGGAATGGCTTGGGGCACCAACAACACAGTGGGCAGTAACAGGGATGACAGAGTATATGGGCTCCAGTGGGGGGAAAAGGCTATGGTAGGATGCAATTTGGGATGTGGATATGTAGATGAATAAGATTGTTTGGGATGTTCTGCATGAAATACACACAAAGACATCAACAAATTTATAAAAATGAGTTATACTTGAGGATGAAGCATAAAGATTCGCTTCATATTAATTAGTAGATGTGAAAAACATTACCATTGAAATCTACCTGATGATTTTATATCCATGCTCAGGTATCAAATATCTCAGAAAGTAACCGACTATGACTAGTAATAATCAGATTCATAGATATTAGAGACGCATGTGCAGCATCTAAGTTTTAGTAGTGTTAAAAATGAATATTTCTGTATGAAACAGTATATCTTAAAATAAAATGGAGATCTTTTTTAAAGGTTAAAACCTCATTCAATTTTATGTCTTATAGGGTTTATACTGAGTAATGTATAACTGTATTAATTCAACTGTAAACCTAAAAAATTACAGCCAATTTGGAAAGAGATACATCTTAGCTCTTGAAAAATTGTTATTGAATATGTTAATGCTGTAATGAAATGCTTCTTCTAATCATGTGGTTATTAAATAAATAATTTTTAAAAAAGGGAAAAAAAGAATCTTGAGAATTCATAATTCTTTGGATGACTTTTGTAGAAATGCCTCACTCTGCAGCCTAGACTAACTTGGAACTTGCAGCCCTCCTCTCTTTCCAGCTTGTGATTATGAAAGTTCTGTTTAACACCAGGGAACAGAACATTTAGTCTGCATCTTGAGGGAAACTTTGAAATTGTACATTGTATTCTTTTTAAAAATTTTGTTTTATTTATTATTTACGTTCCTGAGTTTATTGCCTACATGTATATAAGTGGACCTGGGTCATGCAATAATTTCCACAGAGGTCCGAAGAGGGTGTCGTATGTCCTGGAACTGAAGTTACAGGCTTTTGTTGGCTGCCATGTGGGTAATGGAAGAAAAACCCAGGTCCTGGCCTGAGCAGCCAGGGTTCTTAACCACTGAGCCATCTCTCTAGACCCACACTTACATTGTTTTGGGCAAGGTATGTACCAAACAGTCTGGTATTATAGTTTTTAATTAATGGTTCATATCCATTTTAGAGCATTTCCCAAACCACATGAAATTCAGAATTTAACTGATTTTTGAAAAATCTTAGACAAATTGGACTGTCCCCAGTCCTGCTGCTCCAGAGGGCAAGTCTTTTCTGCTAGCTAGCAAGAAGCAGCCCATACTGCTCCAATCAGCTCTCCTTGAGCCTTGGCCCTTTCAGGCTAGGCTGCCGTAGAGCATCTGCCTACCTGGGGTGAGTGATCCAGATCCCACAGTGACTTCCAATAATCCTGCTTTGCGAATATACCCAGGCCCATTGCTTAAGAGTTCATGCTCTCTCTACTAGCTAGTAAGAACCAGTCCATTCTGTACCCATCTGCCCTCCTTGGGCCTTGGTCCATTTCCACTGAGACTTCAGGAGAGCAAATGACTGGCCAGAGGACTTAGCCACTTCCTGCCAAGCCCATACCCAGTCTGACTGCTCCATGGCTAAGAGCTAACTAGTAAGAACCAGCCCATCATATTTCCACCACCCCCACTTGGACCTTGACCCTTCCAGCTGTGACTTCTGGAGAGCACCCAACTAGAAGGGTAAGTTAGCCAGATCCAACTGTGCTCAGTCAGCAGGTCACCAACCCTGCTTTGAGACCAGCCCCAGTCATGCTGTACCAGGAATGACATCTTCTCTGCAAGGTAGTCAAAACCAGATCATCCTGGTCCCATAAGCCTCCTTGGGTCTTGGACCCATTCTGCTGAGGCTGCAAGAGAGCACCTGACTATCTGGATGCACTAGTCAGATCAACATTCTGTTGCTTTGGAATCAGTCCCAGAACCAAAGATCCAGGGCTTAACCTTCACTTCTTGGCTAGTTAGAATTCCCCCAGCTGATTCCCATAATTCTGATTTAGACCTAGGTTCCTTTACCCTCTTGGAGAGAACCTGACTAGCTTGACTGGATCCTAGCCCCTCCAAATAATTAAAAGAGAGGGCTTCAGAGATGGCTCAGCTGTTAACTCTGGTTCAATTCCCAGCAACCACATAATGGCCTACAACCATCAACTCCGGCCCAGCAGAATCTGACACCCTTTTCTGACTTCTGTGGGCATTGCACTTACATACATGCAGGGAATACAAACATACACATACATTTTTTTAAAAATAATAAAATATTTTTAAAACTTAGTGAGAACCTGAAGCACAGACTAATTAACAACTGATACCAGATCAGAAAGCAACAAACTACAACAATGTAAACAGAAATAAGCTTCAATTCAACAAAGGCAAGCTTGAGTTTCACAGACATACACAAAACAAGAGAAATCCGTATGACCAGAACACAACAAAAAAGTGAAAAATAGCATGAAAACCTAAAAAATATATCCCCATCAAAACTCGCTATTCCTATAATGTGTTTTGCAGTGACTATCTAGAGGAATCCCAGGATGCAGACTCTGAATGCATGATAATAAATACGATAAAAGAATTCACCAAATTTAAATAACACACAAACAACTCAAAGAAATCAAAGAGTAGAGATAAACTCTGGACTGTAGCTCAAGAGAATACAGATATACAGATAAATGAAATGATAAAGAGTTCAGAAATGAAAGTGGCTTCACCAGAGATAGGAATATTGAAGAAAATTCAGGCTGAAATAAAATAATGGAAAGGCAAACCTCAATATGTCAACTTGAAACTAGAGGAAAATGCTTCAAAACAGAATGAATGAAATAGAAACAGAATATCAAGCCTGATAATAAAGAATTGGACTGCTCAAGCAAGGAAAATAAGAAAATTTTTAAAATGGGGAGATGGGCAAACTTTAACTGGCAAGGGACTATGAAGAGTGTACCAGCTTCTTTTGCCCATTAGGGACTAGAGCACTCTGGGCACACAGAGGCAACAAACTTCCTTTGACTCAGTCAAGTTCTGGCTCCTAAGAATACAGGGTACAGGACTGTGCACTCTCCCAAAGCACTGGGAATAGAGCTACATTATACATTGTGTTTTGTACAAATATGTTTCTAAAAGTGAACTAAGGGAATTTGTCCTTCATGATATGCTTTGGATAAGTAGCCACATCATTCAGTAAAGCTTAGACATTTCCTAACTAATGGAATAATGCAATTCCTATGTGCTTTGCACTGATTAGGCATTAGTCATCATGTGTGAGTTTTGTATGAAATTTACATGCTGATATTTCTGATAAAAACCTGCCAAGAGGCAGAAAGGCACTTTTGAGCTGACACAATTGAGGGTCCCCTGATTGAATTTCAATTCTGAGAAGATGCTGAGACAGGCATTGAGAGAAGGGTGATATAAAGAGATTGAGAGAAAAAACAGTAATGGCTTAGATGCTGTGTAAAGTCAGAATGAAAGATATTTCTTCAAAAATCCTAATGAACAGTACACATACAATAGATATACCCATGAATCTATATAGCTGAAGGCTATATGACAAAAACACAGTGCCTGACAGGAGAAATCTCCCTTTGAGCTGTGGTCCAGGTAGTCTAAGGACTCCCAAAATAACACAGGCTATTACCACTTCCTTTGATTGACTCCCAGAATTTGAGGATAAAGCCTTATTGCTGAATGGAGGCCATACTTAGGATACATGACTTGGAGCAATTGAAGTGTTTGGAGCAATGGAAAGGTTTCTGATACAAAGTGGTACGAATTTGGATTTCTGTCCAAAATAGACAGAAGAAATGGATTTTTCAGTAGAAGAATGACCATCAGCCAATGAGATATGAAAAAGTCAGAGAATGAGAACACCAGGTGTATTTATCAGGAACATCAATTTTTAGGCAGGGCTAGAGCAAGGGAGAGCAGAAGGTCAAGGAGAGATCATGGAAAACCAAAAAGTAGAGCAGGGTTAGGGACCAGGAGAGACTTGAAGAGGATCTCAGCATCTACAGTAAACCAGAGTTGGCATTTTATAATGTTGCAAAGTCATGACATTTTATGTATGGAAAATTTCTTTTTCAATGTTATAAGGTTGTCAAAATTGATGCTTGAAAAATTAAGATGTTGGGATATCTGAATTTGGGTCTACTCTCCTTGTATATAGATAGGAACTGGATGAAGACCTATAAAGAACTGTATAGAGAATTCTATGATTGCTCCTTGGTACTGTTAGCATTTATGAAATTGCATACTGAATTTTTGGTCTGTATGTTCTAATAATTTCCTCAGTGATAACAAAAAGGAGCTTTCCTAAATGATTCTATGTTATTTTAATTTGATGATCAGTACTCTTCATTACAGTACCCCTTTTAGTTCCCACTCTTGTTGTAATGTCTTATCTAACACAGTAATTATGACATTGAATAGGAGTAGAGAGAATCCTCCAATTTTGTATTCTTGATTTTAATAAAAATGCTTCCAATTTTCTGAGCATTTAAAAGTATTGACAGGGAGAATGCACAATGTTTTCTGTGAAAACATTCAGTGTGTACCATGCTCACTTTGAACCTGAAGCAAGCCTCTAACCTTTGCTTTAAGTTGGAATTACAGATATGAAGCAATACCATTCTGTAATCACAATGTGGAAAGTTAACTTGGAGTTTTATAGGGTTGGAGGAATTTTTTTTTCCTTTTCATGTTATCTGAATGATTACACGGAATAATATATTCTATATGTATAATATTTATATATTTACATAATATGAGACAGTAGTGACATTGTGGCAGGTGCAAAGCTCTGCACTTGTTCTTTGGACCCTTTCAAAGAGGGAGCAGACTAGACAATTTGCTCCAGCAAAAACTTTAAAACATTGCTTCATGCTCATTCTTTATCTATTCATTCACATAAAAATGGATGAATTAGGTGATTCATGAAAGAAATTATGAATCATGGTGTCCAGAAGAACCAAGAATTCTATAGCTGAAGAACTCATGATACAGTAATTGTTTTCTTTTACATATGTATCCCAGCACAGAAGAATCACCTAATAGGAATTCCCCCATATCAAGTGGCGTTTATTCCATAGCTAAAAGCAACTGGCAATCAGATGCTAACAATGTCTGTCTGCATTATTCTCATTTTAGCTTGGACACGGTGCCCATGAAACCACAAGGCAATCAAACAGACACATGAAAAAATTATGGATGTATTTCTTATATTTTTCCAATAATGCATTTTCACAGTACTGTTCATGTGCTTTTCTACTCTGTATTTATAAAAAAGTAGAAAATAGAGAATTGACAAAGCAGGGAAATCCATAAATTACAAAATAAGAATTCCTGACTTTTTCCATGGATGCTAGATACCTGACCTCATATCCTCACACGTTTCAGCAAGCACTCTAGCAACTGAGCTATCTCCTATCTTTAAAATATATTTTTAATGAATTTCGTAGATTTCGTACATAATCATATTTAGCTCCCTACCTTACTTGCACCCCACTCATAGCCCACCCACAGGACTTCATGCATTTTTTTCATATTTGTTAAGGCCTATTGAATCAAGGTTATGTACCCAGATGCCCCTTGATGTGAGGTCATCCAAAGGAGCTTGTTCAGCCTGTCTAGTATCATGTCCTAAAATAAGACCAACTTTCTCTCACACAGTATTGATTAGCTGCCAATAGTTCACCAAAGTTGTGATTTCCCCATTCCCTGATTTTTATTTAATTTTGTGTATTTACTGAGGTTAATTGGATCTGTCAGTTTTTATACTCATGGTAGGTAATGAAGAGGAAAAGAAAATAACCAACAGAGAGAAATGAAAGATCAGTAGGGGATGAGAGAGTTTATGAGGCTGTGAGGATGTTTCAGGACCAAAGGAAAGATTATGACTATTTTGGAAGGAGCTGGAGAGATTGGCTCCACACTTAAGAACATTTGCTTCCCTTCTAAGGACCCATGTTTGGAAAAAATCCAATGTCATTTTTCCAACAGACACTAGGTATGAATGCATTGCATATACATACATTCAGTTAAAATATTCATGTACATAAAGTTAAAGTGTTTCTAAAATAAAAACACTATGTTTTAAATAATATTTGGGGGGACAGAACCATCATGAGATTTTGAACAAACTAATGCCTTCATCTGATTCATATTTTAAGAAAATATTCTTTCTGAATCATTTCCTTCTTTTAATTAGAAAGCAGTTTACTGTTGCCTTTTCCCAGGAATCTATACACATTTTCATTAACATTTTTAACACTATCAACATTTTGAAAAGTTCTTCAAAGAGGGCAAGGTAGGGTGAACAAGCCTTTAGAAACACTTAGGAGGGTTACTTTAAGTTAGAGACCAGCCTGGTCTACATAATAATTCCCTAGAGCTCTGACTCCTCTTGAAAAGGATCCAGGTTTGATTCTCAGAACCCACAGAGCAGCTAACAATCACTCATAACTCCGGTTCCAAAAGAATTCTCTTCTTTCTTCTGAGCTTTGTGGGCATTGCATGACACAGGTGCACTTACATGCACATAGAAAATACACTTATACACATTTATAAATAAATTAATTAGATACTAATCTTCCAAAGTAGAAGAAATAAAAAATGGCTAAATGTCTTTAAGGAAATTTGGAGACACATAATTTATTCTATAGGCATATGTCGCACTAAATTTTCTTCCCTTTTCCCTTCTGGGAAGGCTCCCTCCCAAGGCTCAAGGCTCACAGACTAACAAAGACATTTTTAGTTTTGGGGTTTCCTTTATGGAAGGGAGTGCGGGATGACTTACAAAGAAACTACATGGCGCGAGGCTTGGAGCCCATTCCCACTGTTTCTGGGCCCTGCACATAGCCTCCGTTAGCTTTTGCCCATGCCCTATGGGCCCGGGGTCTTTCCCCAGATCTGTAAATGCTCCTTCTCGTTTCCATGTTTGAGAAACCTCCTCGCCATTTTTCATGGCTGCTGAACACCTCCTCCTCTGTTTCACTGTCTCCCCATGCCGCTAACTCTCCACAGCTAACTCTCCACAGCTAACTCTCCACAGTGGGCTCCACCCTGGGCTGGCTTATACCCCTTGGAAGAATAAGTATTTTTCAGACTACACTATACCCCTTCCCCCATCTCTTACAATCTTTCCTCCAATCTTCCGCAAGGGCCCCTGAGCCTTGGAAGGGGTGACAGATGCAGGGAGATCTGTCTTGTATCATGGTGAGATAGTGATCTCTTGGGGCTCACCATCACTTATCTTCAAGGCCTTGCTGCTGATCTGTTGCAGTGGTGGTTCCCCTACTGTAACAACAATGGAAGGAAGTAGAAACATCTAAACGAATATGGATATAAATACAAATGCCAGGAAGATATTAAACAGTATACTTGCACCAGCTTCCTCGCTGGAGCCTGTAGCCTTTATTAACACAAGGGGTTGGCCTGGTCTACAGTAAGAGAGGTGTGTTCCACCCCTAGGAGCAGGCCTATCCAATTAAAAATTTGTCAGTTCTACGTATGTTGGTAGAGCCATTTTGCTTGCAAGCATTGCTTGGCATGTCCATAGTGTGCAGCATGTAGGGTCCATCATTGAGCAGAATCATAGGGGATCCTTCTCCCCCAATCATCTGCATAGCACCTTCTGGTGTGGGGGCATGGTCTTTCCCCATCTCATTTCAATGCTTGCAGAACACCCTGGCCATTTTTCATGATGCCACCCTCCTCTTCCTCCTCCTCCTCTTCCTGCGTTTGTTCTAATCTCTACCTATGTTGCTAACTCTCTTCAGCTAACTCTCAGCAGCAGGCTCCACCCAAGATTGGCTTACACCCCTCAGAGGAATAAGTATTTTGGGGCTACCATATATATATATA
>NW_008338401.1:105287-109238 GCF_000622305.1 Nannospalax galili | reverse complement strand
ATATATATATATATATTAGAGTACATGGAATTAGGAAGGGGATGGTAAGGGTATAAGAGAGGCAATATAGGGGGGAACTAAGTAATATTGTATGGAGTATGTATCAATGTATATCAAAATCTATTGTATGTAATTGAAAAAATTCACTTAGAAAGAATGGGAAAATATTTTTAAAAAGTCATCTATTTTCTCATGCTATATCATTATCAGCATCCTGAAGTAGATGTCAGGAATTTAAATAATAAAATATATTGATTTTGGTGTATGATGGAACCAAATGAATCTGCTTTGGTTAGTCACTGTGGTAAGAATAATATTTCATTTCATAGATTAGTTTCGACCTTGGATTCATAACTCCATAAAGCATTTGAGAAACTGAAAGATCTTTCTGGAAGCTAATAATTAGGGATAAATGAACTGTTTAACAATGAGACCCTCTTCATGTATGCCAAGAGCATGACGAAGAGGCACCTGGATGAGACAGACAAGTGACAGACACAGAAGTCAAGTGCAAATCAACACAATCTATGTTTTCTCACATATTTGGTCTAATTTGATCCACACACTTGGTTATGGCAGCGTTATTGATCAAATTCATAATTCTTTTTACTTTTTTCTTAAAGTTTATTGTTATTTACCAAACACTACAGCAACCCAAATCATCAAAGAATGATAAAACATGAAGTAAATTCAGTTTCTCTGTAGTTACAGGTTACAGCTTCTCAAGAAATCACATGTGAACACTGCAAATTCAAGAACTAATTCTGTGTTAAAAAGTGTATCCTATCTTGAGATAATCTTATTTCTTTATGTGCTTTCTAGTAGGTGATGAGTACAATCTCATGTATCTTCTATATGCTTATGCACGTGGTTCAGACTTATAAAATTAGGAGAAACAAACACAAAATTAAGAAACAGCATTTTTTGTCCATAATATTCAGTTGGCATTACAGTGCCATGTGTTGTGAGGGGAAAAGTATGTCAAAATGAATGAACTTTGGGAAGATTTCCTTTGTCATTCAGAGTATAAAAAAATACCTATGACTTCTAATAAAATATGACTCAATTTAAAGAATCTATATTGATACTTATTTGTAATTATTTTGATGTGGTTAAACAGCATTAAGCAATTAAATCACCACATAAGTGGAACTGCATTGCTATTTTGAAAAGCAGTTATAGATCTGGGTCCTCTGGATTATATTCTCTCAATTAAGAGTGGGAGATACATGCTCACTCTGTAAACATCATAGGCCTAGCGCTGCCTTTAAAATCATGAGCAAGTGACTACATTTGGTTGTACTGTAGTAGGAGGTATTCATTTCACTCTACCTTCTTTCCTTAGGACAAGAGCTGTGAATAGAATGTAAGATTACCTGTTTTTCGGACAGATTGTCAAGCCAACTATCCCCAATTCACTAGCACTATTTAATGTGGTCTGCCATGCTTAGCTTATAGCTTAGGCTACAAGATTCCAAACTCAGGTCCTGATGTTTGCAAAGGAAGTGCTATCACTCATGGTTCAATACTGCTACTATAATGCTTCACTATTGCTCAGAAACCAACACCAATCTTCTCCACATTTTTCTGATGGCATTCTTCATTTCCTTATTCCTAAATGTGTAAACCATAGGATTGAATAAAGGTGTCAGGACATTGACAAATATAAGTAAGTCTTTCTCAAAGAGGAATGCAGATGAAGGTCGTGCATATATTAATATGCATGGGACAAAGAACAAAACAACAACAGTAATGTGTGAGCCACAGGTGGAGAGAGCTTTACGTCTTCCTTCAGAGCTATGCATCCTCAGAGAGAACAAGATGACAACATAGGAGACAAGCAACAAGGAGAAGATAATGATGCAGATAGCCCCACTGTTGGCAAACACCAGGAGGACAAATATGTGTGTGTCAGTACAGGCAAGCTCCAGTAATGGGAACAAGTCACACATATAATGATCAATAACATTCCTTCCACAGAAGGGCAGTTTTAAAGTGAAAATAACCTGTATGATGGCATGCAAGAAACCCCCTGCCCAGGCTACCCCAACCAGAGTTCCACAGAGCTACCAGTTCATGATGGAAGAGTAGTGCAAGGGCTTGCAAATCGCAACATAGCGGTCATAGGCCATGGTTGCCAGAATAATCACCTCTGCCCCAGTGAAGAAATGAACAGCAAACAGCTGTGTCATACAACATTCAAATGAGATGGTCTTCCTCTCAGAGAGGAAGTCTACGATCATCTTGGGTGTGACAACAGAAGAAGTGAATGCATCCAGTAAGGACAGGAAGGCCAAGAAGAAGTACATGGGGGAGCCCAGCAGCGCAGGGCTGTAGACAATGGTCGCAACAATCATCATGTTGCCCCCGATGGTTGTGAGGTAAACCAACAAAAATACAATAAATAGTATTTTATCAACTTCTGGGTTCTGTGAAAGCCCCAGGAGTATGAACTCTGTAACAAAGCTCTCATTTTGCATGGTTCTCAAGAGAAAGTTGACAGCAAAAAGTATTCATTTAAATCTGTAATTATGAGAAAAAGGGTGTTTCCAATAATTTATTACCATCAACACGTTAATGAATCCTTAATTAAGATTTTTTTTATTTTATTACCATAGAAAAATATATTAGAAATATTTTGAAAGATATAGTTGTATATCACAGATAGTGAAGGTGGATACAAATTATTAAAATCTTTAAAATATCAAAAAATTAAATATTAGAGAGGAAGATAAATTTTTGAAGGTTCAGATTTCATCAGTCTCTATTGGCTTCTTAAAGTAAAATATGAAAATATGTTTTGAAACTATATATTAAATATGCAAAAACACCCTAGTTTATTAATCGTATCTGCCTTCTGAATGGAGTGAGGTGATGATCAATGTTCTGAGTAAGTTATCAGAATACTGTCTAAATTGCATTTGAAGCAGAAACCAAGTTTACTTTTTGAAAATAGTAACACTTAAAAATTTCTTTAAAAGTAAGATGTTGATTTGACTTTCAAATTGGTTCATTTATTATTCACAAACAAAAAGTTCTGCAGGGAAATGTCTATAACTGCACACGTTACATATGTAGAAGATGTAGAAATTTCACTTTTATTTCATCTTTTAACATATTGACCATAGCTTTATGAAATTGTGTTTTTTTTCTGGTGACTAAGTGAAATAATGCAAAATAATGCAAGTCCTCATTATCAAACTCTTAGTCAACATTATGTGACAAGGGTTATTATTGCTATTTCATTGTTTGACAATTATGACTAGAGATGGTAAGGTAAAGTAAACAAATAATGGTTAACCAGGATTTTTAGAGACACTCTCTAACACTCATGAGTCTCCATGGAATCAACATGATAAATAAGATTAATTTTTTCTTAGTTTGAACTACAGAGTAGAACTGTTGTTTCTAGTCCCTTCCCTCTAAAGTAAAGCATCATATCCTGTTGTTAATGTGTCAATAAGGAATCTTGATCAAGGCAGCAGAGTAAATGATGACAAGTCAGAAGTCAATGAATCAATCACTTATGTATGAGAATTGGCTACAACATAGAGTTAAGAAGAGAAATAACTCAATGAATATAAATTAGACTCTTGAGACTTATTTGATAGTTATTTATACAATGTGGCCTTCTTTGAGAAAATACCATCCTGCAAGATAGAGAGTTTGAAATTATATGAATTTTCTACAAAACATATTCATAACAGCTTACCTGCTCATCTCTAAGGATTATGAGGAGGGTCAAATTAAAAATGTCAAAATGTTACTCATGATAACATTCCATTACAATTCTAGATGCAATTCATTCAACTGAAAACTCAGCTGACCCACATAAAGCTCTTCCTGGAGTCCTGTGTGTAAATATTCAGTTCTTGAATTCACTTTCCCAGATATTCACAGCTTGAATAGGTGACTGGATGCTTCTTGTGTATGCAAATGTAATGTATCAGC
>NW_008338401.1:95127-105199 GCF_000622305.1 Nannospalax galili | reverse complement strand
GCAAAATATAGGTTTTGAATTTTGTCTGTATATATATAAATATATGTATGTATGTATAAGTATATAAATTTGTGGTTAGAAATCTATGAGTAAAAGAGTAATATGTTTGTATTGATAAAGATAATTGAGGTGCTTTTAATGACTGCCTTTAAACAGAACAGACACAATTTCATATTTTAATAAATCTATCACATAAATTTATACAGCAATTCCTTTATGATCTTAGGTAAATCCTTCACTAGCAACTGTAATATGAACTCTGTATCCACTTTGCACCAACAACCAAGGAAAGAGCAACAGAAAACAAGGACATTGGACCAAACAACAGTCACTCAATATAGACTAGGAGAGTCATTCTATAATGTACCAGTTGTCCTTCAGGCTAAAGCAAGATTGACAGAGAGCTTACATGGCTAAGAAAGTCCCAGGGAAAGTACACAGATGCATGTAAATATCATAATGAAACTCATCATTTCTTAATGTGCAAATATAAGGGAAACAAGAAAAACTACTTTGGTCTTTTGAGATTTGCACTCAAATCCAACTCATCATTTTTTTTAGTAAGGACCAGGTTTCTAAAAGTTCCTAAAATTCTAATATAATTTAGTTTCACTTTCCTAAAAATGATGAAAGAGTGAAGAGTACCACTAGTATTTTGGGAAAAATCACATAAAATAATGATGGAATCCAGAGCTTAGGAAAGGATGAATAGTACGTACAATTTTCCCCAGAAAATTACTGAGAGCAGAGATTATTTTAATTGTAAGACTTGTTTTTGCATAATCAAAGTCAATAGATCTTTTTTTCTTCATATTCGTTCAAAAGTTAAAATATTTTGTGTCATAGATTGCAGTAAGATCTAATAGTTTAAATTCATAGTATTTGTCAGTTCTTAATAATCCATAATGCTGTGTAAAGGCCATCATAGCTCCTCACATGAATTCCTGTTTCTTTTTTTTTCTCTTGTGTAAAGACAGAGTAGGAGCTTCCAAGACAAGTAAGGTAGAATGTCAATATGAGTATAAGTAAACCTTACCTTTGTTTTTCATTTCATATTGCAATGCTCAGTATTTTTTAAAAAATGATAAGGTGTTATTTTCAGTAAAGCCAATTTCCAAAATTTGTGCTTTAAGTATCCACAATGGAAATAGTAGAGTAGTCCAGGTTTATGACCACAAGAGGTATGAATTTTAAACCATTTAGAAGATAATTGACCAAAACACAATGTACAATCCAAGTTCAATCCTGCAACATAAAAAAGATTATAGTTGAAAATTAAGCTACATACAGACAAAATTTGGAATTTAGATAAGACTACCCATGTTTAATGCATGATATTGAGAAATGAATTAATAGAAAAGCAGTGTGGCAGTGTGAAGTGTAAATAGCTGGACTGTATCCTGAAATCTTCTCTACTATCTTATTTGTGTTAATATAAATTTTATTAAAGATAATATTGTGTATAAATATAAAAGTTGCTCACCTTTTGTTTTGGGGTGGTGGGGCTCTGGAGAATTAAGAGCCAGAGATTGGTATGACCAAAAAACATTACATACTTACATGAATTTCTCAAAAGGAAATAAATTTTTATATATTTTTATTGAGATTTTAAAATTTCATACATTTCCTACTCAAATCCAGCTGCCCTCCCCCATCCATGCCTCCTTCTACCCAACACTGAACCCTATGCACTCTGCCATACATGCTGAGTCTTATTCATTCAGAAGTTTGTACCCAAATGTCCTTCAGTGTAAATGCGTCCATTGGCATCTAATCAGCCCATTAGAAAAAAAAATTATTTTTAAAAAAGCTGTAGGTAGTCAGGAATATGCCATAAGTGAATTTTAATACTAAGAATTATTTAATACTATACATTAAAATAAAAATTACGTAGTCAATTTTTTAAAGTTCTTTAAAATATTACAAGCATTGGAGATCATCAGATTACTAAAGTGATATTAATAAGCTAACATAGCACAGCATCTTACATTAATATTTTTATGCATAATTTTATTAAGTTTTGTGCATTTCGTATAATAAATCTTAAGATTAGACACTCTCCCCTACACACACCCTCTGTATACCTGCACCAGGTTTCATGCCTTCTGTCATAGACACTAAGTTCTATCAAGTCAAACATTTGTTCCCTGAGGTCCCTAGATGCAGGTTCATCCACTGGAGTCTAGTCGGTCTACCTAAAGCCATTAATATTTTTATACTACTATAATCATTCTGTAAAACACCATGCTGTGGCATCAATACTTTCTCACCTCCATGTGCCTCTTCTTTTCAAACCACTATTCTAATGTAAGAACAACTCATTCTCCTATTTTTTTCTAAAACACTCTGTGACCTTTTTCTAACCAGTATGAACTTGAGCTATTCCTAGTCTTATTCAGGTCTTAGTAACTTTGTAGTAGGACTTGTGCTCCCTGAGAAATTTCCTGGAGCAGCGACCATGTGAAGTGTGCATCCCCGTTCTCCACAGTCCATCATAGATTTTCCTGACTATATCTGAGCCATAAACTAAATGCTTAGAGGAAATGACATGGACATAATTAAACCAGAAGATTTCATTGACTACCTTCAGACAGCATACTTCCTGTTTCATGTGTTAGGTTACGTTTGTAGAAATAGAACATTTTGCATTCTTTATCAGTAGCTATAGGATGTATGTCAGCATGATAACCTGCCATGTTCCTATGTCTGTTCTCTTTACACAACTCAAAGTATACTAGCTCTAATTCAATGCATCACAACGCTGAGCATTTTAGTAAAACAAATGGGCATGAATTTAGAAAATCAAAGTATTATAGGAGAGATAACAGAAAAAAATTAACTCATGATAAAATTCTAAATTGTTTTACTTCAATTTGAAGCTGAAAACTCTAAAATACGTGCAATTCCATTAAACTTGATGAAATAATTGCTCAGACAGAATTAAGAGAAGGAACAGCTGGATGGTAAGGAAAGAACGTGAAACAAAGAAAGAAGGAAGGAAGGAAGGAAGGAAGGAAGGAAGGAAGGAAGGAAGGAAGGAAGGAAGGAAGGAAGGAAGGTGTTTATATTATTAGAAACATTTTCTGAGCACTATGGTCAGCTGTGCAAATATTAATAATGGAGTTCTGTTCTCTGGCTTCACTAAGTATAATTTCAACCAGTTTTTAACCACTGACTGATCATACAGTCTATGTTATAATAAAGAATATAAGCACCAGAGATTAGACGACTTTCTTAATAAAAAATAGTTATGAAGTGAAAGTTCCATGGATTCTTTAAGCACAGTAGCTTGAACACCACATCCATAAGTTAAATCATTTTATCACAAAATTAAGAAATGTGCCTTATGACTCTCACCATGCATGTGTTAATTCTGTGAAAACACTAAAGATAGACATCTATTTTCTGTGGTTGAATGTTCATTGATTAGTATTCAAACTGCTCTGTATCCAATTGTTCTCTCCCCTCTAAAAGGAAAAAATAGAGCAGCTATGGCAATTAAAATGGAGAATCTTACCTCTGTTACTCAAAGTATGTTCATCATAGTCTCAGAACAGAACAAAACAAAAAGAAAAAGGATCCTAAATTCCTCCTTTACTGCACCTGGATATATATATAGCTTTCCCTGAGACATAATGAATCTGTGATACTGAGTCTAGTCCCCAGGGTTTGGAAATTTCTGGCCCCATGAGAGTCCAAGACAAATTGTTGTATATTCTCTTGAAAGAATATTCATAATGCTATTATGTCCACCCAATAATATATTGTATTTTTATTTTATTATTAAGAAACTGTTCTATTTTCAATGATTTTTATATGCCATCGTGTTCCAGAATAAGAAATTTATAATGAATATAATACTATAGATCTTTGAAAAGTTTATACAAAATGCCCTCTGTCACAAGACAATCATGAATCTATCAGAATGAAAACACACATTGTTTTGAGAAAACAGCAGCTGGAAATTTCATCAAAAATATTTTATGTAGAAATATATGAAGAGTTAAATGTAACTTTGAATATTAAGTTCCTCTAACAATCTTCCTGCTTTATTTTTACTTTTTTTGAAACTTGGTTTTTAAAATTATTTATTAGCTCTTTGAAATTTTCAGTGTAGTTTTCTACATGCACACAGTTCTCTTTACACTTACAAATTCTGCTGACTCCTTTCTTCTCACCAACTAATTAGAACCCACCTCTCTCACTTTCTTTCTCTCTCTCTCTCTCTCTCTCTCTCTCTCTCTCTCTCTCTCGATATATGCATGTGTGTATGTGTGTGTGTGTTTCTAAATGCAAAGGCTTTCATTAGACTTGTCTGAATGAACATAGTAAGGGAATTATTTAAAAGAGATTGCTATCTTACTTCTGACCATATGTTTGAGGAAGGACATCCCTTAATTTGCAAACACTTATTGTCAGTAGCTGCTCAGGTAAACAATGAAATTTCTCTGTCTGTGATATCTAAATCTTGCACCAGTCTGGTGCAAGTATCCACAGTTGATATTCTTTAATGATTGAATGGCCATATCAAACCTTGCAGACAACATTACATTTCACTTTTCATATCATCCTTGCCTTATATTCTATTATGTCTTCTATTCTGAGATAGTCCCTGGTCTTGGAAGGGTTACATTCTTGTCTCATTTAGGGAAGAGCATGCTGAGGACATTTATTCTCAGCCCTTCAAAGAATTAATTCTTTTCATTAACCCTAACCTAGTGTCTAGAGAAAATTCTCTGTTCAAAACTAAGAGCCAGAATTGTTGGAGGGTATATGGGAATAAACATGAATATTAATGAATCAAGTTGAAATTTTGTCCTTTTGCCAAAATTTGTTGATTGTCCCTTAAGGTCTGGAACCTCATTAAGTGATAGACTTGGGCCAGGTTTACAGTCAGAGGTACTAGTCTTCTCCTTTGAAGTGTATCTCAAATAACAACTGAAAGCAATTGGTTAAGCCCCTCTCCCAAATAGCCATTCCACTTTTATGCTAGGAGATCAATCTTACCTGGTGTGTCAATATCCTAGCTTACAGGATCTACATCTAACAAAATCTTTGGTAATTTTTCTTGCCTTCAAACTTAGCATGCATAACATCTTCTCGAAATGTGAACATGGAAACAGCAGTGAATATTTTAAAAGGAGCTCTTAAATTTAACTCCTATGAAAGAAAAATCAAATAACACACAAAGCTCATACATGACACAGCATAAGCATTATCTTCTAAAATGGAGAAATTTGTACATTTCAAGAGAGAAGTGCACCAAAAAGGCCAAAACTGAACAAAGCAAAGAGAAAATCCTAAAGCTCCATGTCCTCAAGCACCTTGGGTCAAGGAAAGGATCATCATGGGCTTTAAATGGAATAGATATTATGTCTACTCCATCACCACTGCAAGGAGACTCTCTCCTCTGTGTGCTCCACTCTGTGCATACAAGGCCTCTTAACAGCCATCCTGTGATGCTGGCATTTCTAGTCCTAGGGTCTCCATTGCAACTTGGGCTTCATCTTCACAGCTTATTCTCTCAGAGTCCCCTCTAAGGGAATGTTGCCATTACTTACTTGCAGTGAGTCTGGCCATAACTGAATTGCCTGTTATCATTTCTCTAAAACCATCCAACAAGGTGCCTCCAGGCTACATCTGTCAGACCTCCAAAACCACTATCATGTGGACAGTGCTGCTTAGATTTTTGGAAGTTCTGGACATAGCCTGACAAGCTTGGCTCACACCTCTGTCTGCTTCTGTGTCTTAATTCTCAGAAACAAGATTGGTTTCAAGAAGTGCTCACCTTCAATGGCATTCTCATTTTGTGTTTTACGTCTTTAATAGTCCTCATTTCACAAGGTTGGAGCCTTTGATGTGTGAGGTCTTCTCATCAAGGCACAGTTTCTATTATTCCAATGCCAGCTAAATTGTTACACTTTAAGAACTGTAGCTTCTTTTATCAGAAACAAATTGCCTTCAAAAGTTAACTTTCCAATCACTATTTCTCTTCAGTAGATTCTCCATTTTTAACACCCTAATTCCTGGTCTCCCCCTGTGGCAGGGAGGATATAGGCTTCAGTGAGGGAAGCCACTGCAATTGTTTTGTTAGATAGATGTGATGCACCTGCTACAGTCCCATCCAAGCATTAGTGTTGACTCCCATAAGTTATTATAGCAGCCACTGTTTAGATGCTCTTGTTTCGTGATGTTTGTGTTTTTATAGTAGATGGAATCCCACTGACATGGGCCAACAGCCCATAAAAAGCAGTTGACACAGAGACCTAAAAGTTCAGTCCCTGCCACACTCGAAAATCATCCCACACCTATCACCACTCCAAGGCTCAGAGATTTTTGCAGAAGAGGTTGGAGGAAAGAATACAAGAGCTAGTGGAAGGGGCGGAGTGTCAACTGTAAAGGTCCTCCAACAACTATGCTGGCAAGTTATAGTCACACCTCCTTCCCATGCTCATCAAGGAGTCAATGGGGGAGTTAATTACCCCTCCCACCCCAATCAGTGGACCTTATTTGCATGGGGGGGTATAAGGATATATAATCCAAGAATGCCATGAGGCACCACTTGCCAATTTTTTAAATTTTTTTGCTGCTGTCCAGAAGTCACAGGATTTATATTTCATTTTCATTTTATTCTCTATTTAAATAGTCCATATTTCAAAAGTTGGTTTGCTCTAAGGGCATATTTTCTATTATCCTATTACAGACTAAGATGTTACTCTTTAACAATATTAGCATCTTTTTTTTTTTACACACTTTGTGTTGAATAGGCATGTCCTCTAAATGGTAACAGCTGAAGGTTTGAACCCTAAGAGATCCCGTAGACAGAAAGAGACAGTCACCCCTCTCATCCAATTGGTCAGCTTCAATTGCATGAGAGGGTGGGTCTGAAGACAGGCATTGAGGAAGCTGGGAGGCAGCAGGCAGTCACCATCTTTGCAGTGGAGGCAGATCTCAAAAGCTCAGCCAAGATATAGGAGAAAGAGCCCATGGGCATTCACACCTTTCAAGTGACCCCCTCCTGAATAGCATAATAGCATAGGCTTGGTTGGCAAGCCCCCAAAGATCCTTATTCCCCAAACTGTAACATAGAGGAACACTGTGTCCATTTTGTAGGTTGGTCGTAAAGACAGAGTGGGGCCTGGGAGCTGAGAAGGATGCAGCATCCCTCTGAGGGATAAAGAATGCATTTAAGTCCTTCCAGGAGAGAATTTGTCTTTACAACTTGGCATAGTATGGCTGGATACACAGCAGGATATGATAAACCACAGGAGCTGTAAAGATGATGTCTCTGATACAGAAAAAGGCTGAAGTGAAGTTCGGGGATGGGAGAGTGTGGACAATCCCATAAGCTTAATAATGGGGTTAGTAACAGTCACATGGATTATCCGATGGATATTAATACATATAACTAAAATGAGGTCACCTACACGGACACAGATAAATTCAATGGGGGAAATCCCTGGGAGGTTACTATCTTGTAAATGGTGTAAAACAGCACAGTTACTTGAGTGATGGGGGTCACTACCACATGTGTATGAAAATTCTTTAAGGACTGTGGAAAATCTAGACAAAGTTTTACAAGCCTTTGAAGCATGATGGGAAACTAAAAAAAAATGCTTCTGATGAGGGCACATGGCCCCTACTATGCATGATAAAAGACTGGTCTGAGGCAAAGACAATATCCCTAAGGGGAGACTGAAAAGACTAAGGAGTCACTGGTCAACTCAATTTTGATCTCAGAACCCAGTAATTAGAAAGGAAATGACCTAGAAATAAAAATAGCTAGAGATGTCCCTCAAATTCAACCTTTAATACATGCTGATAAAAGTCATACCTCCTTCTCATGCTGTTTCAACATGATGATAAAAGCCTTAACAATACTGTAGTCAGCAGAAAATACTTCACAATGTATCTGTTGAGACTAGGGAAGACTTTCAAACAAGCAGTAAAGTGACCCATCACCACATGGCTCCTGAAGATATGGAACATGGGAGCAAATGATATTAGTTTAATTCCTTCAGAAGCATCACAGCTGAGTTATATAACCAACCATCCATCCCCGAGATAGGCTGTTCAACTTAGGCCAATACAGGCAGGAGCAGTCCCTAACGAAATGGCTTGTGCTAGGCATTAAAGATACTTGGTCATCACCAATAGGGGTTCCCATGGTTAACAGAGCCTGGTGCACCATAGAAGAGAGACAGATGTTACTGAGAGAACTAGGTATAAGGAAGGCAATATATGATGCAGAGCTCACTGGGCTTTTTAAAAGACGCTTAATTCAACAGGGACCTCGAGAATGGAATGGAGCTTTAATGGTTTTACTAAGTTCCTTACTGCAACAGGATCATTATATTTAAGAGAGGCTTTGGTAGATCTAAGTGCTACACCTTGGCTGCTAAATTGATCATTGCACTGCTAACTGAACAGCTGGTGCAGGAAATGGGGTCCTTCCATGCTGCAGTGGATCTTGCTAATGCATTCTTTAGTATTCCTCTAGATGCTGAACCCCAAGATCAATTCACTTTCACATGGGATGGACAGCAATGGACTTTCAGAGTACTTCCCCAAGGTTATCTCCACAGCCCCACAGTTTGTCATGGCATGGTGACCCAGAACCTGGCCCTGTTACCCTGCCCTCCTCTGTAAAGAGGTTCCACTACATACATGTCATAATGCTAACTTCTGAGTGCCTTACAGATTTAGAAGCTCATTTGGGGAACATGCAAGTGTACCTGAAAGAGTAAGGATGGGAAATCAACCCACAGAAGGTACAAGGGCCCGGTACAGCAATAAAATTTTTAGGAGTTTTATGGTCAGGCAGAACTTGCATGATACCCAGTGCAGTGGCTGAGAAATTCTTACCACAACCCGTACCAATAAATGCTAAGCAGTTACATGTATTTGGGGGACTCCTCAAGTATTGACAAATTTTTATACCTCACCTTGCTCAGGTTACCTGCAACCTGTATAATCTAATAAAAAGAGATGCTACATGAGATTAGGATGTAAAGGCCCAAGAAGCTTTTGAGCAGGCCAAGATACTGGTTGGGCAAGCTAAACAGCTGTGTGCCCCAATACCTCAGTGTCCCTTCCTCTTGGAAGTCACCAGGAGCCCTGAGGGTTTCATGAGTGTGGCTTGTGGCAACAACAGCCTGAATAGATGGTCCCATTAGGGTTCTGGTCCCAATCATGGAAAGGGGCAGAGTCCTGGCATGCAGCAGGAGGCCTCCAAAGATGGCGCAGACCCAGAGCCCTGGGATTCAGCAAGAATTCACTTCACTTCTTGGTCCGCAAATACCCCACCAAAAGGATTCCACGCCTCCGTACCCTGCTCGTGAGCCCAGTGACTGCTGGCAGACTGTGTGGCACGGACCAATCAGAAAACGATACACTGACTAAACGGACTTGGGGGTGGAGAAAAGGGAAATATAAGGCCTGCCCCCTCCTGCATTAAACAAGCCTGCAGCACCTCGCCTAGTGCTTGCAGGAGTTTTTAGGAGTATTATGGTCCTGACTCCCGGGGCCTGTGTGTCCTGACTCCGTGCCTCTTGCCCCCCCCAATCAGCAGGGGACCCGATCCAATCCAGGTCGGGGTCTTCACAGCTTGCCTGAGGAGAACCCACAACACTGGCACACAGCTGTATAACAGCAACTGTTGGCTGTGTACAAAGCACTGCAACAGATGGAATCCATTACAGGCCCCGCCCCTATTCCTGTAAAAACTGTATATCTCATAAAAGGATGGGTGGAGGGCCTGTTTGCTTAACCCCTGTCAGGGGTAGCACAAAACCAAGTGCTGCAAAAATGGCATGCATATTTACAGCAGCGAGGAGTGGTGTCAGCAAACTGAATCACCAATGCCATACAGGCAGTACCAGGACAGGTGTCATTTCAATGCACAGAACCTCTCCCTCCATCTCCTATAGTTGACCCTCCATCAAGACCTGACTGAGTGCTAGAAGGGGCTCCCCCAATTCCAGCTGATAGCTGGTATACTGATGGCACCAGCAGGGGTGCCAGCCCATTCACTGGTTAGAAAGGGGAGAAGGAGAAAACAGTCAATGAGCTG
>NW_008338401.1:83781-95109 GCF_000622305.1 Nannospalax galili | reverse complement strand
AATAATAATAATAATAATAATAATAATAATAATAAATAATAATAATAATAATAACGTGGGAGCTTTGACCAGTAACAATATGTACTGGCAGCTGGACTGTGTTCAAAAGCTTAACCTTATGGATGGCCCAGTGGGAGAAAGAAAACTGCCAGGAGATGGCATGGCCACTATGGGGACAACAGATGTGAAAGGACATATATAACAAAATGTGGCAGGAGCTAGTGCCCCTGGTGGTTTACCATGTGGCCACCCACCACCTGGTGAGTCACCTGAGAATCACGAAGCTGATGCTTTTACCAAGGTGAGGGTTATCTGCCTGCAGGTTCCCCTAGAAACAGCTCACTGGATTAATATCAAGTCTGGCCACAGGGAAGCCAACACAGGATGGAGAATAGCCAAAACCACGAGTGTTCCAGTAAATACTCTGACATCCAACAAGCTGTCCGGGCCTGTGATGTGTGTTCTGGTTATGGCCCCAAAGGATGGATGCCATTGTGGGACATATGCGTGTCAGGTTGCCCTCTGAGAGACTGGCAAGTAGATTATATAGGGTTCCTGCCAGTCAGCAAAGGCTGCAATTACTCTTGTGTGGACACTGCCATAGGCCTTATACAGGCCTTTCCTTACAAGAGAGTGATGGGTAAGGCTACTATTAAGGGACTTACCCAAATCAGTGTCATATGTATGGATGCCCACAGCAGATTGGTAGCACGAGAGGCACTCATTTCATAAATACAGATGTGTAAGCCTAGATTAAAATAATCAGGTTCAGTGGTATTTCCACCTTCCCTACAATTCTACAGGAACAGTGTTAAATGAAAGAAAAAACAGGTTGCTAATGGAGCAGTTAAAAGCCTTAAGCACAGAAAGAACCCTACAGTGGTGGAAAAAGGCACTTCCAGAAGTCATGCAGTTGTTAAATGAAAATCCCAGTACCCGGGATAGGTTGACTTCCTAAGAACAGTTGGTGGTTAGTGGCCCTAGAGTGCCCCAAAACAGTAAAGGTGATTGCCAATAATGTTGGTTGTACACAGGAAATGATGGTAAGACCCTATTGCAGAAGACACTGTGTGATGTGAGCTTGGGAGAGGGAAAAATCAAGCTTGAACTAAGCTGGAAACTCCCTACCACTGGATGGGTGGCTTTCATAATGTCAGAAGGTGCTATGCAGATGGATGAAGGAGAATTGTCCCCTATCATCCTATTCAATGAGGGGCCCTGTGTGCTGCACTATCAACATGTGAAGTGAGATGTTCCTGCTTGTGCAATAGTGGCCTGTCTAGTGTATATACAACCAGCTAGTTTTTTATTGGACCTAATGCTCACTCCTAGGGATGGAACACACATCTGGTATTATAGACCAAACCAACCCCCTGTTGTGGGAGAGGTTATAGGCCAAAGTGGAGAAGCCACTCCAATTATGCTGTTAGATGGATGTGATGCATCTACTAAAGTACCATCCAAGCATTTGTACTTATGACCATAAGTTATTATAGCAGTCACTGTTTACATGTTCTTGCTTCTTGTTGTTTGTGTTTTTACAGTAGATGGACTACCACTAAATTGAGCCATCAGCCCATGACAAACAGATGATGTAGAGATCTGAAATTCCAGTGCCCAGCCACAGTGGGAGAAAGGTGGTCCCACACCTATCACCCCCTGCAAAGCTCAGGGTATTTCATGGAAGAGGTGGGCAAAGAGTTTGTAAGAGCCAGAGAAAGGTTTCTGTGTGACGCAGAAGTTCCTCTGACCCTATGATGACAAGGTATAGTCCCACCTCCTTACTATGCTCTGATGAAGGAGTCAAGCCCATTACCTCTCCCACCCAATTGGTTGACCTTAGCTGCATGAAGGGGAGGGGCTATGGATA
Organism: Nannospalax galili; assembly: GCF_000622305.1. Taxonomy (NCBI): domain Eukaryota; kingdom Metazoa; phylum Chordata; class Mammalia; order Rodentia; family Spalacidae; genus Nannospalax; species Nannospalax galili. Next base: position 93,239 of record NW_008338401.1, on the reverse strand, counting down.
TATAAACCAAGAAAACTATGAGGCTGGCCTCTCACTATTTTGTGTGGCTGCTGGGAAGCCACAGGATGTATAGTTGATTGTGGACTTTTGAGCACAGCTGTGAGTGGGAGGTGGCACCTATGCTTCTGTAAGTAAACCAGCATCCCAAACTCAGTTAGCAAGTTCAAAAAGCTCATTAAGATATTCAAAATGATGGCTTCAGAGAATTCTGGCCTCAGGTTGTCCTAAGGAGGGTGGGAGGAGGGAATCAGATGCCATGCATGCCGTACAGCAGTGAATTTGACTTTACACCCTCCAACAAAATATTGAAAGTGAGGGACTAAGGGGCTGCATAGATGGCTTAGCTATTAAGAGCTCTGACTGCTCTTACAGAGGTTCCTGGCTCAATTCCCAGCATCCATATGATGGCCTACAATGGTCCTTAACTCCAGTTCCAGGGGAATTCTAAGCCCTTTTCTGACCTCTGTGGGAAATGCATGGCATAGGTGCACTTACATACTTGCAGGCAATACAAGAATACACATACAATTAAAAAATAATAAAATATTTTTAAAATTCGAAGTTGAGAACCTGAAGCACTGACCAACTAACTACTGATACCTGATCAGAAAACAACAAACTACAACAATATAAACAGGACTAAACTTCAACTCAACAAAAACAGGCTTGAGTTTCATAGACAAACAACAAACAAGAGAAATCCATATGACCAGTCCACAACAAAAAAGCAAAATAATATGAAAATCTAAAAAATATATCCCTATCAATACTCACCATTCCAATAAACTGTTTTACAATGACTACCTAGAGGAACCCCCAGGACACAGACTCCGAAATAACAATCATAAATGTGATAAAAAGATTTACCAAATTTAAAGTACAATAAACTCAAAGAAATCAAAAAGAATAAGCGCCTGACTGAAGTTCAAGAACCTTCAAATATACAGATGGATGAAATGACCAAGACAATTCAGAAATTGAAAGGCGAATTCACTAGAGATAGGAATATTGAAGAAAATTCAGGAAGAAATGAAAATGGAAATGCAAAACTCAATACACCAACTTGAAACTACAGGAAAATGCTTCAAAAACAGAATGAATGAAATAGGAAATAAGATTATCAAGACTGTCGATAAAGTTGAAGAACTGGATCACTTAAGCAAGGAAAACGAAAAAAAAAAATGTTTAAATGGGGATATGGGCATACTTTAACTAGGGAGGGAATAGGAAGGGTAATTGCTTCTTTTGCCCCTGAGGGACTATAGCACTCCAGACATACAGGGTAAACAAACATCCTTAAGACTCAGCCAAGTGCTGGCTCTGGAGAATGCTGGGGAAAGGGCTGCACTCCCTCCCAAAATCTTGGGAATATAGTTCCATTACAAGTCCTATTTTGTACAATTTCTATTTTGTAAACATGAAATAAGAGAATCTGTCTTCAGAATAAGCCCTGAAGCAAGTTGCTATGTCACTGGGTAAAGCCTAGATATCTCCTAACTAATGCAATAATGCAATTCCTATGTATTTGCACTGATTAGGCATTAATCATCATGTGTGAGCTTTGTATGAATTTTATATCCTCATCATTTAATAAAATGACTGCCAAGAGGCAGAAGGGCACTTTTGAGCTGGTACAAACCGAGAGTCCTCTGATTGAATTGAAATTCTCCTGAAGAGATTTTGAGGCAGACATTGACAGGAGGGAAAAATATAGAGATTGAGAGAAGAAATAATAATGGCTTAGATGCTGTCAAAAGCCAGAGGGAAAGGTATTAGTTAGAAATATAACTGAAAAATAAACATACAATAGATCTACACATGCATCTGTATGGCTGAAGGCTATATAACAAAAACACATTACCTGGAAGGAGAAACCTCTCTTCAAGGTGTTTTTCAGGGTAGTCTAAGAGACTCCCAAAATAACACGCTATTGCCACTGCCTTTGATTGATGCCCAGAATTTGAAGATAAAACCCTATTGCTGAAGAGAGGCCATATTTAGGACACATGACTTGGAGCAATTGAAGTGTTTGGAGCAATGGAAAGGTTTCTGAGACAAAGTGATATGAATTGGGCTTTCTGTCCAGAATAGACAGAGGGAATGGATTTTTCAGTAGAGGAATGACCATCAGCCAATGAGATATAAAAAAGTCAGAGAATGAGAACACCAGGTATATTTATCAGGAACATCAATTTTTAGGCAGGGCTAGAGCAAGGGAGAGCAGAAGGTCAAGGAGAGATCAAGGAAAACCAGAAGGTGGAGCATGTTTAGGGACCATGAGAGACTTGAAGAGGATCTCAGCATCTACAGTAAACCAGAGTTGGTGTTTACTAATATTGCCAAGTCACAGTATCTTTAGGTATGGAAATTTTCTTTTTCAATGTTGTAAGGTTGTTGATATTTGATCCTTGAAAAATTAAGATGTTAGAATATACTTTGTGTCTATTCTCCTTGTATATACATAAGACCTGGATGAAGACCTATAGAGAACTGTTTACAGCATTCTAGGATTGGTCCTTTGTACTATTTGTGTTTATGAAATTTCATACTGAATTTTTGGAGAGAGTGTGACACTGTATCAGGTGCAAAACTGCAGTTGCTCTTTGGACCCTTTCAGAGAGGAAGCAGACCAAACATTTATCTCCAGCAAAAACTTTAAAGCATTGCTTCATGCTCATTCTTTATCTATTCATTCACATAAAAATAGATGAACTGGGTGATTCATGAAAGAAATTATGAATAATGATGCCTGGAATCACCAAGAATTCTATAGCCAAATAATTCATGATACAATAATTGTTTTCTTTTGCATATCTATCCCAACCCACAAGAATCACCTAATAGCCCCATATCAAGTGGCATTTATTCCATAACTGACAGCAATTGGCAATCAGATGTTTACTCTTCTTCTCATTTTGTATTTTATGGATTTTTCTGCTTTATTTAATTTTCTATTATCTACTTTTTTATAACTAAGGAGTAGAAAAGCATGAGAATAATACTGTGAAAATTCATTGTGGGATATAATAAAAGAAATATATCAACAATTTTGTTCATGTGTATATTTGATTGCCTTGTAGTTTCATGAGTACTGTGTCCAAGCAAATATTATGGAGTCAAGAAGGTAGCATGGGAGACCTGGACTTGTGTATTCTAGCAATAGTACTTGTAGGTACTTGGAATTGGACTATGGTCTTCTAAAAGATAAATAATTTGGTAAAGCACCGCATCATTTCTACAGACCAAGAAATATTATTATTGTGATGTAAAATTTGTTGCAATATTAAAATATTGTTTAATTTATTAATCAATGCATGTGTTATGTGTTTGTGTGTGTGTGTGTGTGTGTGTGTGTGTGTGTATGTGTCTGTGTTTGCGCACATAAGCATGCCATGTAGAGGTAGGTGCTCAGAACTGAAATATCTTCCTGTCTCTCTCTCTCAATCAGTTTTTTTGAGGAAGTATCTTTCACTGAACTAGAGCTGGATTATTCAGCTTGACACAGGCCATTGAATTCCAGAGATTCATGTGTCTCCATCTCCTGAGCTATACTATTACAGTTATGTCCCACCATTGCTGACTTTTTCCATGGGTTTTAGAAACCCACACGTTTCAGATCCTCACACGTTTCAGCAAGCACTCTAGCAACTGAGCCATCTACCATTTTTAAAATATATTTTTGCTGAGTTTTTTGGATTTAGTACATAATCATATTTAGCCCTCTTTCCAGACATGCCCCTCCCCATAGCCTGTCTACATGACTTATACGTTTTGTCATGTATGTTAAGGTCTATCCAGTCAAGTTTGTGCACCCAGATGCCACTCAGTGTATTCTCATTCACTGGAGCATGTTCAGCCTGTCTAGTGTTATTCCCTTAAAGATCAGCTCTCCCTCACCCAGCATTGGTGTCCCACTAAATTTTCTCCTTCCTGCTCTCTGTTTGAGCCACTCTCACTCTTTCAGGGTCTCTTGCTCAAGGCGCTATCAGGCAAACCACATAATATATTTTTATCTAAATTTTTCATTTTATATCTGGCGAAAGGAAGAGGGAAATGGAGAAACTTACAAAGAAGCGAACAGCTGACACCCGAACCCAGCTCTGCATGGCCCGCCTGGGCCTGCTGTTCCAGATCGCTTCGGTGCCTGCCCTTACATCTTGGGTCCGCAGTCTCACCCCAGGTGGGTAATTGCCTGGTCAGTAAATGCCCTGTACACGCAGATGAGATGACAGAGCCATATTACTTCCCACAGTTGTTGCAGGCTTCCATCCCAAGAGGGCGCCCAGAAGCCCCTCCCTCTGTGGCTAACTCTCTGCTGGCAAGTCTCCACAGTAGGCCCCGCTCCTTGGAGGAACCAGGTCCCTTGGACACAATTGGTCACTTGCTAACAGTTCCTCAACAAAGTTGTAACTTCCCCACCCTCTGATTTTTATTTCATTTTGTGTATTGTTGGAGCTATCAGTTTTTATTTTCATGGAAGTTAGGAATGAAGAGGAAAAGAAAATAGCATTTTAACCAACAGAGATGAAAGAACAATAGAGGATGAGAGAGGTTATGAGGTTGTGAGGATGTTTCAGCACCAAAGGACAGGATAAGAATATGTTGGGAGGGGCTGGAGAGCTGGCTCCACACTTAAGAACATTTGCTTCTCTTTTGAGTACCTACGTTTGGAAAAATCCAATGCTCTCTTCCAACCACCAAAGGCACTAGACATGAATGTATTGCACATGTATGCATATAGTTAAAACATTCAGGTACATAAAATAAAAATTATCCTGTGTTTTAAAGAAAATTTTGGAAGCAGAACCATTGTGAAATTTTAAGCAAAATATTGCCTTTATCTGATTTATACGTTAAGAAAATATTATTTCTACATCATTTTCTTCTTTTAATTAGAAAGCAGGTCACTATTGGCTTTCCCCAGGAATATATACACTTGCACTGGCAATTTTAACACTACCAGTCTGTTTTGCAAGTTCGTCAAATGGGAGAAGGTGTGGTTATTCACCTTTGACTGAGCACTTGATAAAACGGGCTTAGGAAGATGGCTTTAAGTTAGAGGCCAGCCCAGTCTGCATGGCTAATTTAGAGCTACCTAGTGAGACCCCGTGTCAAAAATATTTCTGTATATAACTACAGAAACGACAATAAATCAATTTGGTATTAGCAGAAGAGGTATATTTCCTCAGAGCTAAAACTACATGAATGAATTTGACCAAGTCTGAACAAAATAAACATAGAAAATAGAATCTTTAAGCTAGTAGAAATAAAAAATGGTTAAATGTCTTTAAGGAAATTTGGAGACAGGGATGGGGATAGTAAGGGTGTAAAGGGGGTGTGAAAATAGGGGAGATAATTTAAATAAGATCAAAATATTATGCCTGAAATTTGCAAAAGTTCAGTTAAAAAAAAGGATAGAAAAATACAAAAAAAGAAACTAATCTATTTTCTCATGCTATACCATTAACAGACTCCTCAAGCAGATGTCAGGAATTTAAATAATAGAATGTTACACTTGATTTTGATGTATGATGGAACAAATGAACCTGTTTTGGTTAGTCACTGTGGTAATGTTTTATTTCATAGATTAATTTCGAACCTCAAATTTACAGGTCCATAAAGCAATTGAGCAACTGATAGGTCTTCTCTGAAAGCTAGTTATTAAGGATAAATGGACTACTTAGCAATAAGACCCTCTTCATGTATGGCAAGAACATGACGAAGAGGCACCTGGTTGAGACAGACAAGTGACAGACACAGAAGTCATGTGCAAATCAACACAATCTATATTTTCGTACATGTTTGATCCAGTGTGATCCACACACTTGGTTGTGCCAGTGTTATTGATCAAAATCTTAATTGTTTTTGTACTTGCTTAAAGTTTATTATTCTTTACCAAATACGATAGCACTCAGAAGCATCAAAGAATGATAAAACATAATGAAAACTTAGACTTCCTTATAGTTATACATTACCAGCTGCTCATGAAATTATGTGTGAACACTGAAAACTTATGGACTTATTTTGTGTTAAAATCGTATCATATCTTGAGATAATCTTAATTCTTTATGTGTTTTCTAGTAGATGATGGGTACAGTCTCATTCATCTTCTATATTCTTATGCACTGTGGTTCAGAAAGTTAGGAGTAATATACAAAATATTAGAAAACAGCATTTTTTGTCCATAATATTCAAATGATGTTATAGTGCCATTTGTTGTGAAGGGAAAATTATGTTAAAATGAATGAATTTCAGGAAGATTCTATTTGATATTCAGAGCATAATGATTCCCTATGACTTCTCATAAAATATGACTCAATTTGAGGAGTTTATATTGATATTTACTTGTAATTACTTTGATGTGGTTACACGGCATTAAACTATTAAATCACCACATAAATTAAAATGCTATTCAACTTGCTCTTGTGAAAAGCAGTTTTAGATCTGGGTGAGTCCTCTGGATTCTATTCTCTTTATTAAGAGTGGGAGGTATAAGCTCACTCTGTAAGCATCATAGGCCTAGCCCTGCCTTTAAAGTCATGACCAAGTACCTAAATTTGGTTGTACTATAGTATGACATATTCATTTCACTCTACCTTCTTTCCTTGGGACAAGATAGCTGAATGGAATGTGAGATACCTGGGTTTTGGACAGATTATCAGGCCAGTGAGGACCAAGGATCCACCTATTTCAGTTTATCAGCACTGTTTAAATATGCTCTGCTATGCTTGGCTTCTGGCTTAGGATACAAGGGATCCAAGCTCAGGTCCTGATGTTTGCAAAGGAAGTGCTGTCACTCATGGTCCAGCACAGCCACTGTAATGCTTCATTATTGCTCAGAAACCAACACCAATCTCGTCCACAGTTTCCTGATGGCATTCTTCATTTCCTTGTTCCTAAATGTGTAAACCATAGGATTGAATAAGGGTGTCAGGACATTGACAAATATAAGTAAGTCTTTCTCAAAGAGGAATGCAGATGAAGGTCGTGCATATATTAATATGCATGGGATAAATAACAAAAAGAACAACAGTAATGTGGGAACCACAGGTGGAGAGAGCTTTACGTCTTCCTTCAGAGCTGTGGGCTCTCAGATTGAACAGGATGACAACATAGGAGACAAGCAACAAGGAGAAGATGATGATGCAGATAGCCCCACTGTTGGCAAACACAAAAAAGGCAAAAAGGCATATGTCCATGCAAGCAAGCTTCAGTAATGGGAACAAATCGCACATGTAATGATCAATAACATTCCTTCCACAGAAGGGTAGATGCAAAATGAAGAGAATCTGTATGATGGAGTGCAAAAAGCCCCCTGCCCAGGCCACTCCCATCAGAGTGCCACAGAGTCTCCTGTTCATGATGGAAGAATAGTGCAAGGGCTTGCAGATGGCCACGTAGCGGTCATAGGCCATGGCTGCCAGAACAATCATCTCTGCCCCAGCGAAGAAGTGGACAGCAAACAGCTGTGTTATACAACATTCAAATGAGATGGTCTTCCTCTCAGAGAGGAAGTCTACCATCATCTTGGGTGTGACAACAGAAGAAGTGAACGCATCCAGTAAGGACAGGAATGCCAAGAAGAAGTACATGGGGGAGCCCAGAAGTGCAGGACTGTAGGTGATGGTCACCACAATCATCATGTTACCCCCAATGGTTGCAAGGTAGACCAACAGAAATACAACAAATAGTATTTTCTCAACTTTCAGATTCTGTGAAAGCCCCAGGAGTATGAACTCTGTAACAAAGCTCTCATTTTGCATGATTCTCAAGAGGAAGATGACAGGAAAGTGGTTCGTGTAAATCTGCAATTATGAGAAAAAGTATGTTTCATATAATTTCTATAATTTATAACATTCATATAATGTTACCATCAACGTGTTAATGAATCCTTAATCACAATTTTTTGATTGATTTTATTAACATAGAAAACAGAATATTAGAAATATTTTGAAAGTTGTAATTGGATATCACAGATAATGGAGTTGTATACAAATTACTGAAATCTTTAAAATAGCAAAAATTTAAATATTGGAGAGGAAGTTAATTTTTTTGAAGTATCAGTTTTCATCAGTCTCTATTGGCTTCTTGAAGTGAAATATTAAAATGTATTTTGAAATTATATCTTAAATATGCACAAACACCATAATTTATTATTCATGTCTGCCTTCTGCAGGGAGTGAGGCTACGATCAATGTTCTGAGTGAATTATCAGAATACTGTCTAAATTGCAGTTGAAGCAGAGACAAAGGTTACTTTCAAAGCTCTTGAAACTCCTAAATTCTTTTAAAAATTTGTTTAAAAGTACAATATCTATTTTACATACAATTGACTTATTATTCACAAACAAAAAGCTCTGTAGGGAAATGTCTATAATTGCATGCGGTATGTATGTAGAACATGTTGAAAATTCACTTTAAATTCATCCTTTAAAAATTTGACCAGAACTTGCTGGGCGTGGTGGCCTGCACCTTTAATCCCAGGACACAGGAAGGAGAGGTAGGTGGATCTCTACAAGATCGAGGTGACCCTGGTTCACACTGTGACTTCCAGGTGGGCTGTGACTAGGGAGATCCTGTCAAAAAACAACCAACAAGAAAAAGACAAAAAAAATTGGACCAGAACTTTATGAAATGTGCTTTGTCCTGATGACTAAGTGAAATTCTGAAAAAAAAATGCAAGTGCTCATTATCAAACTCTTAGTCAACTGTATGTACCAAGGGTTATTACTCATATTTCATTGTTTGACAATTATGAATAGAGGTGGTAAGATTAAAACAAACAAATGATGATTAACTAGGGTTTTTAGAGATATTCTCTAACAGTCATGAGTCTCCAGGAATCAACATGATAAATAAGATTAAATTTTTCTTAGTTTGAACTACAGAGTGGAACTGTTCTTTCTAGTCCCTTCCCTCTTAAAAGTAGAGCATCACATTACTTTGTTAATGTGTGAAAGAAGAATCTTGTAAATCAGAGTAAATGATAACGAGTCAGAAGTCAATTAATCATTCACTTATGTATGAGAATTGGTCACAACACAGAGCTAAGAAGGGAAAGAACTCAAATATAATTTAGACTCAAGATTTAATTATTTGCTACTTATTTATATAAAGTGTACTTCTTTGAGATAATACTATTCTGAAAGATAAACATTTTGAAATTTATATGAATTTATTATAAAACATATTTATAAGAGCTTATCTTCGCATCCCTAAGAACTGCGAGGAGAGTCAAATTGAAAATGTCAAAATATTACTCATGATAACATGCCATTACAATTCTAGATGCAATTCATTCTACTGAACTCTGCTGACTTACCTACATAAAGCTTTTCTTGGAGTCCTCTGTGTAAATATTTCAGTTTTGAATTCACTTTCCCAGGACTTCACAGATTGAATATGTGTTTGGATACTTCTCATGTATATAAATGTAATGCATCTATAAAATATAATTTT
>NW_008338401.1:41402-83747 GCF_000622305.1 Nannospalax galili | reverse complement strand
TATGTGAGTAAAAAGAGTAATATATTTATACTAATAAAGATAACTGAGGTGCTTCTAATGACTGCCTTTAAAGAGAAAAGACACAATTTCATACTTTAATAAATCTATCACATAACATTGTATGCAGTGATTCTTTTATATTCTAAAGTAAATTCCTCACTAGCAGCTGTAATATGAATTCTGTGTGCACTTTGCACCAACAGTCAAGGAATCAACGGATAAATCAAGGACACTGGATCAGACAACAGTCACTGAAGATAGACTAGGTGGGTCATTATATAATTTAACAGTTGTCCTTCAGGTTTAAAGCAATGTAGACAGAGAGCTACAATGGTTAAGAAGATCCCAGGGAAATGACACCCATGCATATAAATGTCATAATGGAACTCATCATTATATAACCATATCATATATGTAAAAATATAAGAGAAAAAATCTACTTCAGACTCTTGAGATTTGCATTCAAATCCAAATCATCTTTTTGTAGTATGGACCAGATTTTATAATGTTCCTAAAATTCTAATAGAATGCAGTTTCACCTCTCTAAAAAGATGAAAGAGTGAAGAGTACCACTAGTGTTTTGGGAAAAATCACATAAAATAATGATGGAATCCAGAGCTTAGGAAAGGAAGAATAGTAGATACAATTTGCCCCAAAATTACAGAGATCAGAGATTATTTTAATTGTAACACTTGTTTTTTCATGAAGTGAATGGATATTTTTTCTTCATATTTATTCAAATGTTAAAATATTTTGTGTTGTAGATTGCAGTAAGATAGCATAGTTTCAATTCATAGTATTTGTTAGTTCTTAATAATCCATAATACTGTATCAAGGCCATCGTAGCTCCTCACACATATTCCTGTTTCATTTTCCTTCTTACATAAAGACAAAAAAAGACCAGGAGCTTCCAATATAAAAAACTCCTCATGTCATTCTGAGTTTACATAAACCTTAGCTTTGTTTTTCATTTTATATTTGCAATGCTCAGCATTTTTAAAAATGGTAAAGTATTAGTTTCGTTAAAGCCAATTTCCAAAATCTGTACTTTAAACACCCACAATGGAGATAGTAGAGTAGTCCTGGTTTATAAACATAAGGGTATGATTTTTAAACCATTTAGAAGATAATTGACCCAAACCCAATGTACAACCTAAGTTCAATTCAGCAACATAAAAGGATTATAGTTGAAAATTAAGATAAATACAAACAAAATTTGGAATTTAGATAAGACTACCCATGTTTAATGCATGATATTGAGAAATGCATTCACAGAAAAGCAGGGTGGCAGTGTCAAGTGTAAACAGCTGAATTGTATCTTGAAAACTTCTGTTCTACCTTATTTTTGTTAATATAAATTTTATTAAGGATAATATTGTGTATAATAAAAATTTGCTCACCTTCTGTTTCGGGGTGTTGTGGAGTAAGTTGGATGATTAAGAGCCAGAGATTGATATGCTCAAAATACGTTTTATACTTGCATGAATTTCTCAAAATAAAATAAAATTTTGTATATTTTTCATTGAGCTTTTTAAATTTCATACATTTCCCACTTAAATACAGACCGCCTCCCCATCCAAGCCTTCCCCTATCTCCCCACCAAACCCTACACACTCTGCCATACATTCTCAGTCCTATTCATTCAGATGTTCATGCCTAAATTTCCTTCAGTGTAAATGTGTTCATTGGCATCTAGTCAGCCCATTATAATAAATTTACTTGTAAAATAGCTTTTTGTTAAGCAGGAATATGTCAAAAATATATTTTAAATATTAAGAATATTTTAACATTAGATATTAAAATACAAATTCCATAAAATCAATTTTCTTTAAAGTTCTTTAAAATATTATGAGAGTTGGATATCATTCAAGTTACTAAAGTGGAGTTAATAAGCTAATTTAGCACAGCATCTTACATTGATATTTTTATGTACAATTTTATCAAGTTTTGTGCATTTTATATAATAAATCTTAAATTTAGACACCCTCCCCCATTAGCACCCCCCGTATTCCCTCACAAGGGAATTTCATGCATTGTTGTCATAAACGCAAAGTTCTATCAAGACAAGCATTTGTATCCAGCTGTCCCTCAGTGCAGGTTCATCTACTGGGGTCTAATTAGTCTATCTAAGGCCATTAATATTTTTATACTGCTATAATCTTTCTGTAAGACACCATCCTGTGGCATCAACACTTTTCCACCTCCATGTGCTTCTTCATTTCAAATTCCTATTCTCATATAGGGACAACTCCTCTTTTTCTTAAAACATTCTGTGACCTTTTTCTAACCAGTATGAACTTGAGCATTCCAGAGCTGTTCCTGGTCTTATTAAGGTCTTAATCACTTTGTACAAGGAATTGTTTTCTCTGAGAAATTTCCTTAACCAGTGACCATGGGAAGTGTACCTCCCTATCCTCCAGAGTCCACCGTAGATTTCCTGAATATATCTGAACCAGAAACTTAATGCTGAGGGGAAATGAGATGGACATAATTGAATCTTAATAATTCAGTCCCACTATCTGACTCTTTGTCTCCTTCCTGTACCATGTGTTAGGGTACATTTGTGGAAACAGAACATTTTGCATTCTCTATCAATAGCTATAGGATATACATCAGCATGTCAAACTCCCATGCTCCTACCTCAGCTCACTTTGCACAACTCAAATTATTATATTAGCTCTAGATCAACACATCAGAATGCTGAGCATATTAGTAAGAAAATGAACATGGATTTAGAAAATCAAAGTATTGTTGCAGAGATAACAAAAAAAATTGTCATGCTGAAATTCTAAATTATTTTACTTCATTTTGAAACTGGAAAGTCAAAAATATGTTTAATTCCATTAAACTTGGAATAATCACTCAGACGGAAGTAAGAGAAGGAACTGACTGGAAGGAAAAGAAGATGGAAGGAAGGAAGGAGAGGAGGGAGGAACGGAGGGAGGGAAGGGAAGGTGTTTATAATATTAGAATGTTTTTTTGGGCACTATGGGAGCTTCTGCCAATATTAATAATGAAGTTCTGTTCTCTGGTTTCACCAAGTATCATTTCAACTAGTTTTCTAACCACTGACTTTGGCCATACAGTCTTTGCTGAGGTAAAGAATCTAAGCACCAGAGAATAGATAACTCTCTTAAGAAAAAATAGTTATGAAGTGAAAATTCCATGGTTTCTTTAAACATAGTAGCTTGAACACCACATCCAAATGTTAAATCACTTTGTCACAAAATGGAGAAATGTGTCTTATGAATCTCACCATGCATGTGTCACTTCTATGAAAACTCTGAAGGTAAACATTTATTTTCTGTGGTCAAATGTCCATTGACTGGTGTTCAAAATGCTCTGTATCCAACTGTTCTCTCCTCTCTAAAAGGAAGAAGGAGAGCAGTCATGGCAATTAAAATGGAGACTCTTACCTGTGCTATTCAAATTATGTTCATCATGGTCTCTGAACAAAATAAAGCAAAAGAAAAAGGATCCCAAATTCCTCCTTCACTGCAAATGTTTATATATAGCTTTCCCTGAGACACCATGAATCTGTGAGACTGAGTCTAGTCCCCACAGGGTTTGGAAATTTCTGGTCCCATGACAGTCCAAGGCAGATTTGTGTGCACATTTTCTCTTGAAAGAATATTCACAATTATTTTATGTTCACTCAATGATATATTGTATTTTTATTTTTTAACTAGGAAACTGTTTTATTTTTAATGATTTTATATACCATCATTCCAGAATAAGAAATTTATAATGAACAGAATATTATAGATCTTTGAAGAACGTATTCACGATGCCTTCTGTCACAAGACAATCACGAATTCATCAGAATGAAAATACACATTGTTTTGGAAAAACAGAAGCAGGAAATTTTCATCAAAAATATTTTATGTAGAAATATATCAAGAGTTAAATATAACTTTGAATATTTAGTTCCTCTAAGAATCTTTGTGCATTATTTTTACTTTTTTTAAAACTTTTTTTATTTTTTGTTAGCTCTGAAAATTTCAGTGTAATTTGTTATATGCACACAATTCTCTTTTCCCTTACTAATTCTGCTGACTTCCTTCTTCTCACCAACTAATTAAAACCCAGCTCTCTCTCTCCTCTCTCTCAACATACACATTGTGTGTGTGTGTGTGTGTGTGTGTGTGTGTGTGTATCTGTATCTGTGGCTGTGCGTGTCTTTCTAAATGCAAAGGCTTTCATTAGACTGGTCTGAATGAACATGGTAAGGGGATATTTAAAGGAAATTGCTATCTGACTTGTGACCACATGTATGAGGAACGACATCTCTTCATTTGCAAACACTTATTATCAGTAGCTGCTCAGGGAAGGATGAGACTCCTCTGTCTATGATATCTAAATCTTGCACCAGTCTGGTAGAAGTATCCACAGTTGATATTCTTTATAGACTGAATGGCTGTGTCATATCCTGCAAACAACATTACATTGCACTTTCCATATCATCCTTGCCTCATATTCTATTATGTCCTTTATTCTGAGTTAGTCCTTGATCTTGAAAGGGGTCACATTCTTGTCTCATTTAGGGAAGAGCATTCTTAGGACATTTATTCTCAGCCCTTCAGAGAGTTAAGAGTCTTTTCATTAACCCTAGCCTAGTGTCAAAAGAAAATTCCTGTTCAAAACTGAAAGCCGAAATTGTTGGAGGTTATATGGAAATAAACATGAATATTTATGAAGCAAGTTGACACCTTGTCCTTTTGCCAAAATTTGTTGATTCTCCCTTAGGGTTTGGAACCTCATTAAGTGATAGCCTTAGGCCAGGTTTTCAGTCAGAGGTACCAGTCTCCTTCTTTTTAATGTATCTCAAGTAATATCTGAAAGCAATTGGTTAAGCCCCTTCCCCAAAAGAGTCATTCCACTTTTATGCTAGGAGACCAATCTTACCTTGTGTGTCAATGTCCTAGCTTATAAGATCTATATCTAAGAAAATCGTTGGCAATTTTCTTCCCTTAAAATTTAGCATGCATAACATCTTCTAGAAATGTGAACATGGGAACACTAGTGAATAGTGTTTATTCTTAAATTTGAGCTCCTATGAAGGAAAATCAAATAACACACATAACACATACATGACACAACATAAATGTTATATTTCTAAAATGAAAAATTTGTACATCTAAAGTGAGAAGTACACCAAAAAGACCAAAACTGGACAAAGCAAAGAGAAAATCCTAAAGCTCCAAGCCCTCAAGCACGTTGGGACATGGAAAGGATCACCAGGGACTTAAAATGGAATAGGTATTGTCGTCTACTCTATCACTGCTACAAGGAGCCTCTCTCCTGTGTGTACTCCACTCTGTGCATACAAGGCCCCTAGACAGCCATCTTGTGATGCTGGCATCTCTAGTCCTGGGATCTCCATTGCAACTTGGGCTTCATCTTCACAGCTTATTCTCTAGGAGTCCCCTCCAAGGGAATGTTGCCACTGCTCATTTGCAATGATTCTGGCCATAACTGAATTGCCTGATGGTATCTTTTCTCTAAAACCATCCAACGAAGTGCCTCCAGTCTACATCTGTCAGACCTCCAAAACAAATATCGTGTGGACAGTGCTGCTTCAATTTTTGGAAGTTCTAGGCATAGCCTGACAAACTTGGATCATGGCTGTGTCTCCTTCTGTGTCTTAATTCTCAGAAACAAGTTTGGTTTCAAGAAGTGCTCACCTTCAATTGCATTCTCACTTTCTGTTTTCCTTCTTTAATTAGTTCACATTTCACAAGTTTGAGGCTTTTGATGTGTGAGATCTTGCCATCAGGGCATAGTTACTCTTATTCCAATGAAAACTAGATTGTTGTTCTTTTGAAAACAACTTGTCTTCAAATTTCAACTGTCCAATCACTTTTCCTTTTCAATAGGGTATCCATTTTTAAAACTCTTAATGTATATATTTCATTGAATATTTGTGTGTTTCATATGACACCTTTTAATCATGTTTAGACACCCTTCTCCCATCTACATAATCAACAGACCCCCCAAAATGAATTTCAAGATCTATCAGGCCAAATTTATGTACTCAGATGTCCCTTGATACAAGTTAATCCACTAGAATCTAGTCAGCCTGTCTAGATTCATTACCTAAATAAGATCAACACCCCCTCAACCAGCAGTGTTAAGCTGCAAATACTTCCTTGGCTAAGTTTGGGGCCTATTACCTCTTTCTCCAGTTGTATGCTGGGTTTTTGTCTGATTGATTCTACATGGGTCTTGTTCATGCTGACACCATTGCTGCAAGTTCATTTTAGCAAATTCCCAGAAGCCTGGATGACTTTGTTTCCTTATGGTCATGTCCCACCCCTGGCAATTGTCCCTGAGCCCCAGGTTTGTGGGAGGGGACCACAGCTCAAACTTAAAGTTGGTGACCATAGCTCCAGCTTTCAGGAGGGGACCCCAATGCTTACCCTTAAAGAAATACCATACATTACAAAATATTGATTTCACTTTTCCCTTCTTTGCTTCATTTTTAACATTTCAGAGTTTTGTGCAGATAACATTATTTACTTATACATGTTTAGAATCATTTTTAAATATTTATCCTCTCGAATGTATATTAAATGTATATTCCATTTAATCCCAAATTAGAAAATGGAGTTCTAAAGTACACTATGCTTTATTGTGTGGAGGGGAATGATATTTAAATAAATAATTAATTAATATGTTAAATAATACATATTTATATATATGCTTTTATTTTTTAATAATTTTTTTTCTGAATTTCACAGAGTATATCTTGATCATATTTATACCTACTCCCTAATCTATGCCCACATAGTCCCCCAACAGTTTTCATGCATTCCATCTTGTATGCTAAGGCATATTAAGCCAAGTTTCTGTCCACAAATGTCCATTCACTGTAGCTTGGTCAACCTCTCTAGTGTTATACCCTTAAGGACAATCAGCTCTCCCTCTCCCAGTAGTCATTACCTGCCAATAGTTTCTCAGCTAAGTTTGGAGCTTCTTATATCTTCTGTGCTTGGATTTTGCCTAGTTTGAACTTACAAGGGTCTTGTGCTCCTGGAACAATTACTGTAAGTTCATATGAGTAACTTCCCAGCAGAAAACTCTTTCCTTGTGATCTCCCACCACCCTCAGAGATTATAGTTTCCCCACTCTGTCTTCTTCAATGGCCCCTGAGCTCTGCTTGGCAGAGGACTGATGTGCATGTCTTATTCAGGGACATGTACTCTGTAGGCTTATTCCCTGCACTTAAACCAACTGTGGTTATGTGGGAAGCAGGCACAGCCGAGTCGGCCAAAGATGGCGCCCTGGCTAACCGCCAAGCCTCGCTATCCTTGCTTGTTACTCCAGAACACGCAAGCGCAATGCGCCCTATCATGCGCCGCCTGCCTGATCTATGACATCCTCGAGCGTGGTCTGACTGTGTGGACCAATGAATTGTCTCCACTGCTGTATGCTACGTGTGTGCATGTTTGTGATTGGTCCTTTTGGAAGATATAAGGGATTGTGCTGCGCAATAAAGTGGGTAGAAGCTTGAACCCTGCCTTGGTGTTCGTTTTGTCCTTGCCTCGACTCTGCTGGTTGGAGTCGCTGTTAGCGGCAGTTGGTGGCCAGTCCGGGGAACCTGATGCTCCGGAGTTGTAATTAAAAAACAAAACAATAGTGCTAGCAAAAGTTCCCCTAAGAGGGAACGAAGGGAAAGTTTCCACAAGGTGGAACGGAGACTAAAGATCCCTAGGAAAAGGGACGGAGACTAAAGATCCCTAAGAAAAGGGATGGAGAAGCAACCTAGAGAAAATGGGTGCTGGCGGATCGAAAGCGAAAGTGCACATCACGCTAGTGCAGCTTTTAAAGCGTGGCAGGATTAAGCTGAAGGCTGAGACGGTTGAAAAGTTCTTGGATACCGTCACAGCAGAGGCCCCGTGGTTTCTTGAGGAGGGGTCTGTAGCTGCTGCCTCTTGGGAGCGATTAGGAAAAGAGTTATTAGATGCTAAAAACCCCCTCCCTAGAGGTACCCTAGCTATTTGGACTTTGGTGCGGACCTGTTTAGCAGACAAAACAGGGAAGTATGAGGCAGATATAGCCCAAGGAGCTCAAGCTTTAGAAGAAGCAAAAGAGGAAGTGTCTCAACTCAGTGCATGTAGTGCTTCTTCGAAAGTAGAGGAGGAGGAATATGATTCCGAGGATCTAGATAGTGTCATGGAACAGCTGAGAATTACTGAAAATAACAAGAAAAAAGTTGAGCCTAGTGCTCCTCCTTGGGACAGAGACTGTCCGGAAGCCATGCCCTCCACAGAGGGGAGCCATTGCACGCTTAATGCAGGCATGGTTACTCGGCTGATTACCCTCTGTTGCATGAGGCAGCTTCACTAGTCAGAGTTGAGAGATGCATTAATATTGTCTCTGTCTCCTGTTCCTCTATGACACTTAAAGTGTTTTTCTATTTAATGTGATGCTGTCTATGGGCTTGTTTTTATTATCTTTACTATCTTTAGCCATTTCTCCTAAAGCTGTGGAATCTCCAGGGCATTTATCATGAAGGGATTTTAGACGCTTCCAAAGGTCTTTTCTGTACCTAATGTGATAGTCATGTGGTTTCTTTCCTTGAGTGCATTAATATGGTAGATTATGTTTATTGATTTATGTATGTTGAACCCTCACTGAATCTCTCAAATGAAGCAAAACTGATTGATGTGAAATATCTTTTGAGGCGATCTTGAATTCCATTTGTAAACATAATTTGTTTTGAGAATTCAGAATGTATGTCCATCAGAGCAATTATTTTTCTTGTGGTTGTCTGGTGTTTATATGATTTTGGTTGTTTTTGGTCCTCATAATACTGTCTTATAAAAATTTTGATTTGGGTGTGGTGGTTCATATCTTTAAATTCACCACTTCAAGTCAGAGTTAGGCAAATCACTATGAGATTAATGCCAGCCTGGTATCCATTGAGAATTCCAGACAAACTAGGGCTACAGGGAGATACATAGAGAGAGAGAGAGAGAGAGAGAGAGAGAGAGAGAGAGAGAGAGTTTGAAGGGGTTTCTTCTTTTCCTACTTATGAAAAAATTTTTATAAGATTTACTGTTAAAGGTCTGTCACGTATATGCACTGAATCGTTCCAGTCTTGGGCTTTCATACTTGGGAAAATTTTCCATATATGTTTTTCAGTCTTTTGCTATGGGTCTGTTTATTTACTTCCCCCTAACATAGGTAGATAGTTGGAGCGTACATAGATGATTATATAAACATTTATAAATATATAAATATATATATATATTTCCAGTTATGTTATTGAGCATACTCTCCCTGCCTTTGCTCTGGTATTCTTCTCCTTTGTCTATTCCCATACCTAACTCAATGGTTAGGTCTTTCCATGGTATCCTGGAGCTCTTCCATGCTTACTGTAGTTTTAACATTGTCTCATTGATCTTTACTGATGGACCCATTCCTTTATCTTGCAGCCCTGATTCCCTGTTTGCACATGATCCAATCTATTGCTGAACATTTCAACTGAGGTTTGCATTTGGCTTACTGAGTTTTTCATTTCCACAGTCATTTTAATGTGGCTTTTCTTCAGCAGTTGTTTCTCTTCATTTCTATTTTCATTTCCTAGATTGACTTACACAGTTCATTCAGCTACCTGCTGTCTTTAAATTTATTCATAACCTATTCAAGTTGTTTGACCATAGTTATAGCTTTTCATTGTAATTATTGTCCTGAAAGATCATTCTCATGTGTGTTCATGACTATGAGATCATTAATTTTGAAGGGGAACAAGATGTCTCCCTTTTTCTTCCTCCTTTTGATTCTCTCTGAGTCTTGTACATCTGAAAATGATTGTTAGGTCAGCATTCTTTTCTTGTTGCTCAAATCGCCTTTCTTCTTTTGGTGTAGCCATATAAAATGTACCATTACAGGGTTATGTTGGAAGAAGTTGAAACATTATTTTCTTTCTTTCTTTCTTTTATTTACTTTTTGGTCTTTTTGAGACAGGGTCTCCCTGTAGCCCCAGCTGTCCTGGAACTCACTATGTAGACCAGGTTGGCCTTGAACTCACAGAGTTCTACCTGCCTCTGCCTCCTGAGTGCTGGGATTAAAGGCGTGTGCCACCACACACCTGGCCTTATTTTCTTTCTTTAAAACGGTATTGAAGGCTATAGGTTCTATATTCTTCTTTTCAGGATCAACTAATAGCTGAGCTAAGAGACATGACCAAATATGAGTACATACCTTGCTGGTCCTCTCCTTTGCTCTCATCTGGTGTGGCTCTCCAAGTCTAGTTGCACTACCTTGATTAAGCTGTAGCCAACAGATAATTGGAAGAGGTTGTGATCATGTGTGTTTTCAGTTGGTCTGTGAGTTCCTGAAGGGCAGGGCCTACCTGGATTCTTTTAGGAAGGAAGATGTTGGAGGAACTGGAGGATCATGGGTTTGGACTGAGTGGGTCTAGATTGAGGCCTGGGGACATAAGTTTCTAGAAAAGCCTGTTGGTTTGTCAGTAATTGGTAACAAGATCCTAGAGAAGCAAGCAGACCTATGGGGTGAGGGAGAGATATGCCTAACCAGGGCTCAGAGCAGTGACATTGCAGGAGAAATGGCTGCATAGGGGTGGGGAGGACAGAATATACATGGTGAGTAGCAGAGGGAGGTTCCAGAAGTTCCAGGCTTATGGAATAAGAAAGAAAGGGTCTTTATGGTAGTGTGGTGATGGGATTCCCAGAGGAGCCATGCTGGCAATTTCATTATTTAAGTGAAAAAGCAACTGTATTACTTCTTTTTATATAATATTTTTATTGAGTTTTTGTGCATATCATAAAGTAGTTAATAAAAATTGGACCCCATCCCCCATCCATGCCTCCCATACCCCCCACTGGACATGATGTATTATGTTCTATATGTTAAGTCTTATCTAGTCAAGCAATTGTTCCCACAGGTCCTTCAATGCAAGTTCATCCACTGGAGTCTAGTTAGGCTATCTAGATAGAGGTCTTAAAGAAGAACTACTCTCCCTCACCCAGCAGTAATCAGTTGCCAAAAGTTCCAGGTTATGCCTGGGGCCCGCCTCCTATTTTCCTTGCTCCTTGCTGGGCCCTAGTCTGATTGAGTCAGCAAAGATCTTTTGCACAATGCCAACATTACCTCAGTTTAGATGAGCAAGGTTCCAGTATTCTGAAAACTGCTCTTTCCCTACGTTAACAGACCATCCCTGGCTCTTAAAATTTTTCCACCCTCTCTTTTTCAGTGGTCCCTGAGCTGTGGGTGATTTATTTTTAATCTAGGAGTCCCATCCAGGTACACATACTTTGCAGTCTCTTACACTTTAGAAATTAGTCAATTATGGTCTTCTGTGTGTACCACTCCCTGTTGTATATGGAAGCTTCACTGGTAAAAGTTGAGGGATGCACTAGAATTCTCTCCACCCCTTGTTCTGCTCTGTTATATGAGACTTAGGTGTAGAAGTCCCACTGTAGAAGTGTCACCTAGGACTGGGCATATCTAAGATGCATATTCTCCATGTGTGATCAGTTGTGGGACTCTAATAGCCTCCTTCTGTTGCAAAAAGAAGTTTCTTTGATGAGTGATATACAATACAATTCTCTGCAAATATACACTCCATATTTATCATATGGTAAGAAATTTCATTTCTCTAGAATTATTAGAGAGAGGGTGTCCCACTAAATTTTCTCCTTCCTGCTTTCTGTTTGACCCGCCCTCACTCTCTTCAGGGTCACTTGCTCCAGGTGCTATTAGACAAACCACATAAAATATCTTTATCTGAAATTTTCATTTTATATCTTGGGTAGGGGGAAATGGAGTAACTTACAAAGGCAAACACCCAGAGCTTCCAAAAAGGCAGATACCTGGCTGGCCACTCCTGCTCTACCACTCAGCAGTGGCTGGCCCAGATCACTTCCGTGCCACCCATAGACACCATTAGCTTTTGCCCATGCCTTGTGGACTTGTAGTCTCGCCCCAGGTTGGTAAATGCCCCCTTTCATCACATCCACCCAGGCAAAACACCCAGGCCATTCTTTTCTCACACACCCAGCTGCTCTGCTTCTGTCCAAGATGGGACCAAAAGCCCCTCTCTCTGTGGGCTGACTCTCTGCAGTCAATTCTCTGCACCAGGCCCCGCCCCTTGGAGGGACCAGGCCCTTTGGGGACACAGAGGATTTGTTCTAGGATCTATGAACTCTCCAGGCATGTACATTTGGCTATAATTACAGTGCCACCTATGAGTAACCTCCCATTTAGAGGGCTTTAAGTCCAGTTAGTTAACTGTTGGTTATCACTCAGATAACAGAGCTTCTACTGCACCAATAGCGGTAGTTTGTTTTCTGTGCCAATCATTTAGGTTATTAGGCTTTAGAGCTGAGTTGGATCATTGATTTACAAACTCATATAGTACCCTCTGTGCTATGAGAGCTAGTCCTCAGGGAGAAGGGTTCCAAGTCAGTTCCAGCTCCATTACTCCAAGTCCTGTGCCCAAAGTACATCCAATCTTCAGGAGTGTGGTCTTATCCCCAAATTCTTGAACATAACCAAGGGCTCCATCAATAGCCTGTATCATTTTAGTTGCCTCTTGGACAACTCTGACAGACAATTCAAGGGCAACCAAAAAGAGAAAACTAAAGTCCCACATCCTTAATGAGCATAGACACAAAGATTCTCAACAAGATACTTGCAAACTGCATACAGACACACATCAAAAAGATCATTCACCATGAACAAGTCAGTTTTATCCCAGAGATGCAGAAATGGTTCAATATATGTCAATAAATGCAATAAATCATATAATTGGACTTAGAGGCAAAAATCATATGGTCATGTTAATAGATGCAGAAAAGGTCTTTGACAAAATCCAACATTCATTCATGTTAAAAGTCCTAGAGGAAATTGTACTGTAGGGAATGTACCTTAACACAATTAAATCTGTATTCAACAAATCCACAGTTGACATCATTCTAAATGGAAAAAACTCAGAAGCATTCCCATTAAAATCAGGAACGAGACAAGATTGTGCACTATCTCCACTCCTTTACAATTTAGTGCTTGAAGCTCTTAATAGAGCAATAAGACAAGAGAAAGAAATTAAAGGAGTAGTAACTGGAAAAGAAGAATCAAATTATTACTACTTGAAGACAATATATTATACAAAAAATATTCCAAAAGTCCCACCAGAAAACTGATAGAAATGATTAGCGTTTTCAGTAAAGAGGCAGGTTACAAAAAATCAGCTTAAAAAAAATCAGTAGCCTTTCTATATACCAATACCGATCAATCAGAAAATGCATTCAAGTAAGCCCTCCCATTCATGTCACCACCACCCCTGAAAAATGAATATCTGGGAACAAACCTAACCAAATATATTAAAGTTCTCCAAAATGAAAAAAAATTCTCTAAAAAAGAGATAGAGGAAGACACCATGAGACGGAAGCACCTACCATGCTCATGGATTGGTAGAACTAATATTGTGAAAATGACCATCTTACTGAAAGCAATCAACAGACTCAATGCAAAACCAATCAAAATACCCACGAAATTCTTCATACAGCTAGAAAAACATCCTAATATTCATTTAAAATCACAAAAACCCTAATCGTCAAAGTAATGTTGAGGAAAAAAGTGCACTGCCAGCAAGATCACCTTACCAGATCTCAGACAATATTAAAAAGCTATAGTCATAAAACAGAGTTAGACATTAGTATGTGCAATATCAAACATCTCTATTACTTTCTATCAAACATTTAGTCATATATTTATTCTTTTATATTGGATTTCTGAAAATTTCATACACTATTGTTTGATCATATTTGAATGCTACCCACTATGTGTACACTCTTTACTACTCTTGTTCCAATTTCAGGTACTCTCTTATAGAGTCAAATTTTTGTCATCAAATATCCTGCAGTGTGGATCCATTAACTAGAGAATAGCTAACCTACCAAGAGTCACATCCTTAAAAAGGACTGACTCTTCCTTTCTCAGTAACCATCAGTTTCACATATTCAGGTAGGGTTTGCGTTTCTTACCCTCTTACCCATTAACATGCTGGGATTTTGTGTGGCTTGAGTTTATGTGGTACTTGTTCATGCTATCATCTTTGCTGTGAGTTCATATGAGTAACCTATCATTTGTCTGGAAATATCTGTTTCTTTGTGGTCATCCACCACTTCTGGCTTCTATAATTATTCTGTTCCCTCTTCCACAATGATTTCTGAGCCTTTGGGATGTAGAAGCTTGAAATACGTGTCCAATTCACAGATAATCACTCTGAAGTCTCTTATTCTCTCCACATTGGCCAGTTCTGGATTTCTATGTAAATCACAATCTTCTGCATAAGAAAACTTTTTCTGGTGAGAATTGAGACATTCATTAATCTGTAGGTATAACGTAAGTCATTAGGAGTCACTTTAATAGTAAGTATATTTAACAGAATAATTGTATTAAGCACTTCCCTATAGCCTGTGTACTGTTTAGCCACATGTTCCCAGGCCTGATATCAGAGTCAGATATGGGCTCCATCTTATGAAGTAGGCTTTAAATTCAATTAGAATGTGAAATGTGATTAGTTACTCCATAATAATTGCACCACTTTTGCACCAGAAATCATG
Source organism: Nannospalax galili (assembly GCF_000622305.1). NCBI lineage: Eukaryota > Metazoa > Chordata > Mammalia > Rodentia > Spalacidae > Nannospalax > Nannospalax galili. Next base: position 69,153 of record NW_008338401.1, on the reverse strand, counting down.
TCTTTCCAGGCCAGTTGCTGTTGAAGAAGGCAGATTCACATTTGGGTAAGGTTAAAGATTAGTTTTTCTTCAAGTAACATTCATAGCACCTTCCAGCTCTGTAAAACCTAGCCAGTAGAGATGAAGATTTGTAGTTAGTACCAGTTTGATTTCTCCTGATTTTTAATATGACTCATGTAATGTAGAGCCTTCGAAAATAGGGTTTTATGAGCAACTTCTGGTTAGTAACCAAGACAGAGGCAATGACCAGGATTCTTTGAAAGTCTGTGGGACCACTGGACAAGAAATTTAAAATAGGGGCTGGAGAGATGGCTCTGCAGTTAAGAGCACTGACTGCTCTTGCAGAGGACCCGGGTTCAATGCCCGGCACCCACGTGGCAGCTATGAACCATGCTTAATTGTTGCAGGTGTCCTGGGGCCTTCTGGACGGGGTAGAGTTGGCATGGAGTCACGACACAGACTCCGGGAGTCACGACGCAGACTCCGGGAGTCAGGTGAGAAGCAGGCAGTGCGAGTAGCTGCAGATTCATTTATTGTGGGTATGGGGCTCCCTTATATCCCCCTCCCAGTGTCCTATTGGTCCATTGATAGGTCATGTCTGTTTCTCATTGGCTCTCTGAATCAGGCCATTTTCGTGTCAGCTGTCTCTATGTCTTTTGGCAGAACACAGGTTTGCCCCAGCCAGATGTTTTTGGTGCGTTTGCTGCACGCACACACTGGTTATTCAGGCCACACTTCCTCCTATATATATCCACCTTTTTTCTTTTTGTGAAGCTCTAGTGGGAGCCAAGATTCTTAGGCTTGGAATTGTTGGCTCCACTTCAGGGGGTCCCCAGTATTATGGACCGTGCCTGTCTTAGGTTGGCTTGGTTAGCAAGCTCTTACCTGTCATTGACTACAGACCCTCAAAGGGTGACCTCTTTGGGTATGAGCCCACCAGGGTGATTTGGGAAGGCAATTAGACAGAGGCCTCATGAAGTTCCGTGAGCCAGGCCTATAGGACCTCACAGGGAGGATCGCCACCTGTGTGTTGAAGTGCCAAGAGGACCTGGAGTATGGCTCTGTTGATGTGTTTTTGCCATCGGGCATGCTGAAAGAGACACTTGACAAGGATGAGTAGGACCAAAGGAATTAGGCTAGCTATGATGACCAGGAGAATGGGGACAAATGAGGCAGGTGGGATGACACCTGAGTAGATCTCCCATTTTTAGTGAGGAAGAAAACGTTGCCTCCAGAGGTCAGGGTCCCATAAATTTTCCAGAGTCACCCATGATGCTAGGATAGTAACCTCATTCCAGAAAGCATCTAGGTCATTGGTTTTAACTTTAAGACCTCAGGTGACAAGGAGGGATTTTAATGCCCTGATGTGGGGTTCCCTACAGCTGGGGGCCAGATTACCCATGTTAATTCTTAGACAAACAAAGAGAATGTGGCGGACCCAAATGTCTTGTGCTCAGTGGGGGACTTCTGTGGTTCCTTAGGCCATGGCCATATGCCTACACGGTGTCTCGAGACAGGGAGTGGTAGTGGGGGCCACTCCTGGGTTCCACCTCCTAGGGGGTCAGCCTTTATGTGGAGGTGCCAGGCCCAACGAAAGCAAAATATGTACCTCCTTAATCTACAGACAGGACAAGGGAAAAGGGAAGGTGAGGGTTCTCATGCTCACCCATGGGAGAACCAAAGGCACATGTAACATGTAGGGGCCCACTTACCGAAACTTCAGGCAGGGGGCATCTCGCAACACCAAAGAAAGTGGGGGAGAGGTGCCCAGGTGGTCATGGGTGGAGAAAGCGGCACTAAGGCCAATCTCCGGAGTGGTCAATGCACGGCCAGCAGAAAAGTGTAAAGAACACCGTCCGGAAGAGAAAAGAGGCTACTGCAATGATAGCCAGAACCCAAGAAGGTCAATGCCCATGCCAGCATGTGGATCCCACGTTGGGAACCAGGGTAGAGCATGAGACTCTTAATCTCAGGGTCATGGGTTCAAGCCCCACATTGAGCACCAGATGTTGCGGGTATCCTGGGCCCTCCTGGAGGGTGTAGTACTGACATGGAGTGATGACACAGACTCCAGGAGTCAGGTGAGAAGCAGGCTGTGCAAGCAGATGCAGACTCGTTTATTGTGGATATGGGGCTCCTTTATATCCCCCCTCCCAGTGTCCCATTGGTCCACTGATAGGTCGTGTCTGTTTCTCATTGGCTCTCTGAATCAGGCCATTTTTGTGTCAGCTGTCTCTATGTCTTTTGGCAAAAGACAGGTTTGCCTCAGCAGGATGTTTTTGGTGTGTTTGCAACACACATACACTGGTTGTTCACGCTGCACTTCCTCCTACACTTAACTACAGTTCCAGGGGATTCTGAAACTCTCTTCTGACCTCCACTGAGTTGCATGACATGGGTGTACTCACATACATGCAAGGAATACACTCATACACATAAAATAAAAATAATAAAATATTTTAAAATAAACTAGCTGTTCAGTGAGCCACTGGAATTCCAGTGACCCTGCCTCTCCAACACAGTGTTAAGGTGTTCTGCTCTGCAGGGCTTGGTACATAGGATACAAATGAAGGTCCTTTTGACTAAAGCAAGCACAGTTATGACCTAAGCAATCAACCTCTCCATGTAAATGAAATATTTTAATACTGGTCAGAAACTCTAAATCTCCTCCACATTTTCCTGATAGCATTTTTCATTTCTTTATTCCTGAAAGTGTAAACAATGGGGTTAAGCAATGGTGTAAAGATAACATTAAATAAAAACATTTCCTTCTCAAAAAATAATGGAGATGTAAGTCGTGCGTATAGTAGTAAGCATGGGATAAAGAACAAAAGCACCACCGTAATGTGGGATCCACAGGTGGAGAGAGCTTTGTGTTTTCCTTCAGAGCTGTGTGCTCTCAGAGAGAACAAGATGACAGCATAGGAGACAAGCAACAAGGAGAAGATGATGATGCAGATAGACCCACTGTTGGCAAACACCAAAATAACAAAAATGTGTGTGTCAGTACAGGCAAGCTTCAGTAACGGGAACAAGTCACATGCAAAATGATCAATGACATTTGGTCCACAAAAGGGCAGCTGCAAAATGAAGATAATTTGGATGATGCCATGCAAGAAGCCTCCTACCCAGGCTACCCCCACCAGAGTGCCACAGAGCCACCTGTTCATGATGGAAGAGTAGTGCAAGGGCTTGCAAATGGCCACGTATCGATCATAGGCCATGGCTGCCAGGACAATTACCTCTGCTCCAGGGAAGAAGTGGAGAGCAAACAGTTGTGTCATGCAACATTCAAAGGAGATGGTCTTCCTCTCATAAAAGTAGTGTATAATCATCTTGGGTGTGACAGCAGAAGTAGTGCATGCATCCAGTAAGGACAAAAATATCAAGAAGAAGTACATGGGGGAGCTCAGTAGTGCAGGACTATAGACAATGGTCACCACAATCATCATGTTGCCCCAAACAGTTGCCAGGTAGATGAACAAAAATACAACAAATAGTATCTTCTCAACGTTTGGGTTCTGAGAAAGCCCCAGAAGTACGAACTCTTTGACGAAGCTCTGATTTTGCATGATTCTGAAGAAGGTGAAAGTAACATGTTATCTTGTTATTTTGTAATTATGAGACAATAATTTTTATAGGGAATAATATGGTATACAAGATGGTGTGTCATTTATAAAATTATGTCCATTGCCTTGTTACCATTTTGAATAGAATATTAGAATTTTTGAGTAGTATTGTTGAAATCATTATTTATAATATGTAGACTTGAGATGGACATAAATTATTGAATATTTTAAAACAGAAAGAACAGGAAAGAGACTGTCCATGGTAGAAGAAAGAGTTTATTTTAGAAAGATCATTTTTCATTACTTTCTAGGAGGTCCATGAGGGGAAATATTGAAAAGCGTTTTGAAACCATGTATTATCTATGAAGAAAATACTCTAATTTGTTAATCATATATGTAGTCTGTATTGACTTAGACAGGCATAAGTAAGTCTACAATGATTGACAGGAGCACATCTTAATCTACCATCAGGAAAAATGGATAACCATATTTTAGGAAGCACTTGAATGCCCTACATTTATAATTTTGCTTCAAATTATTAAGTGAATTGGAACTTCAAATAAATTAATTTAGTTTTCATAAGAAAAATCTCTCTGGGAAAGTATCTAGCACTAACATTATGTCTCTTGAATATATTGCAATTTAACTTTTAGTTCATCATTTAAAACAACTGGAATTTTATAAAAATCATTCTGTTGCCATTGTGTCTAAATGAAATGGTACAGAGAAAGCAACTGCTCAGGAATCAACCTCTTAGTCAATAGTATCTGGCAGGAGTTATTCTGGCCACTTTATCTGTGCAAAAGTTACAATCAAATATGTCAATTTCACACAGAAAAAAAATATATTTGACCTGGAATTTAATGAGACTCTACTCCAGCAGCTATGATCTCTCCACAGAATCAGCAAGGTAAACAGTAATCATATTTTTGCCATTGAGAACTTGAGATTAGATGTGATCTTATGACAGTCTCCATATATATGTGTATATACATATATGTATATAAATGAGATTACAGATTGTTATACATATTATATATTATGAGATAATAAGATTAAATATATTTTGAGATTAGATGTTATTTTATTGCAGTCTCCAACTATCTATCTATCTATCTATCTATCTATCTATCTATCTATCAATCATCTACCTATCTATCTTTCATTCTCTATTACACATGTTAAACCTTTGCTTATTTGTGGATAAATCAAGGGCATATTCTTATATAAGCAGCATAGTATGATGAAGAATCAGAAGGCACTGGACCAATTGTCTATGTATGAAAATTTTGGAAAAGTACATAGCTGAATTACAGAAACAACTGGTTGAATATAATTTATCATTGAGACATCATTATTTTTCAATAATTTATCTAGTGCAAATTTTTGATTATTATTCCAGAAAATACATGGTTACAGTTCATATGAACTTAGTGAAAATATGTTCATATACAATATATCTGCTTATCTCCAATACTAATGTAAAGGATCAAATTTGAAAATGTCAAAATGTTACTCATAGAAACAACATTACAATTTTATGTGTGTCATTTATAGAAAAACCTATCTGTCTTAACAACATACTACATTTCCTCATGTTCTGTCTAAGTAAATATGCTGGCTATTGAATTTATTTTCCTACATAGTTACATTTTTAAAAGCTATCTATCCTCTCTTGCACACAGAACTGCTATATCCTAGTAAAACATAATTTTGTGGTGAGTACTTGTATGACTATACTAACATACAATTCTATATTTGCTTTTACAAATCTGTAAGTAAATGAATGATGTGTCTGTATTGACAAGAAGTAGGAAAGTGATATTAATGAGTGCCATTTAAGGTAGTAGACACCATTTTGCAGTTTTATGAATCTATCCTTTTAAATTGTTTAAATTTATCATAAAACAACCATGCCCATGTCATTCTCAGTTCATTTCCTCACTAGCATCTGTAATATGAACTCTGCACCCACACAGAAGCTGTAGCCAAGTTAACCACAGTATAAATCACAAATTTCAAAGTCATTAGATCAGAAAATAGTTAAGAAGACATATTGGGAAACAAATAAGTCAAAAGCAGCTTACATCCTCTGTACAAGTAAAATCATTCTTAGAATTTTTTCTAAAAGTTAAATGAGAAGTTTTATATTATAATGCTATGCAGTATCAAAAGCATTAAACATAGAAATGTCTAAACCATTCATAATGGTTATGATGTGTAAATAAGAATGTCATAAATTACTTTCACATGATATGTGGCAGTAAACACTAATAAGATAAAATATTCAACATTGAGTTTATAATAGTTTGTAATGTGAGAACAGCAGAGGAAAAATGTCCATTTACTGGTGTGTCAAGTATGTATTATAATCTAGAGGTTAAGAAAATGTAGATTTAATTTGTAATATAAATATTTTTAACATTGTTAAAATACTTAAACAAGACTAAAACATACAAAGTCAATTTTCACGGAAAACTGAAAAGGTGTGACTTTTGCAGATCACTGTTTAGAACACTCATTAGATTAGTGAAAGTGCCACTAATACACTAACACAGCATAACATGTTGCATTAACCATTTTAAACACTCATAATTTTTCCAAAAATGTTCATATTGTTGACACAATCCTGTCCAACATTATTTTTTGGATCTCAAATCTACATTATCATATAGGTACAAATTTATTTTTTCTCTGTTTCTCCTGAAACATACCATGTCCTATTTTTTTTTCTTAGTATCCAAGCACTTGAATATTAAAGAGCTGTTTCTAATTTTTCTTATGGGCTCCTCAAAGCAGGAATTGTGGTTACCAAGTCATCTCCTGTAGCAGTAACCATGGGAAGTTTCTCTCCCTGTGTCCTACTGTCCACATTGTTCACCGCTGCCTTTGTACTTAAAGCTAATGTAACCTAATCTATCTGCACATAACAAAACTTCTTTGTTAACTCTGTAGTGTATGAAACACTTGGTATTGTCAGAAGGATGAGTAAAACAGTTGTCATTCTAAGTAGTTACTTAGAAATGTATTCCTGGCAAATAAATACTGTTATTGCCAATAACAATAAATTAGAATCTTGTTTGAAATTGTGCTTTATACTAAATTCCACAGTTAATCATACTTTTGATCTAAGATTGTTAACTACCAACAAAATATACAGTTCTTGTGTGTGGAGCTAGACAAATTTTTTTTCCATGACCTTTTGGAAAATACGCTGTCTTCAGAGTACAAAACCTTTATCTCCTCAGTGTTTCTCAACTGATTCTCCTAAATGTCTCAACATTCTTACTGTTTTTCTTACTCAACAGTCTTACTGTTTCTGAGAAGTAGGAGCAAGGATGTTTCTCTTTTTCCAGTCATCCCATTCCAAGTGAGTTTCTGCATCCTCTGTTTCGATATCTTGATGCAGTTTCTATTATAAGTGAGAGCAAGGCAGGACTACTAGCACAAAAGCAGCTCTGAGCTTCAAACCTTTCGCTTTCCAGAGAATTTCTGAGACATAATCTTAGGGGAAATTAGGTGGACATGGTTAAACTACTTGTGACTTAAGTCTTTCTGAACCTAATGTACCTCCTTGTACCATGTGTAAGTGTGTGCTTGTGGAAATGGAACATTTTGTATTTGTCATCATTACTACAGTTTAACAGCATTTCAATACATGTGACCCTATATAAATATTCTTCACACTACCTCAAATTTTACTAACTTTATACCTAAACATCAGAATGGTTAGCGTGCTAGTACACCAATGAGTGTGCTTTAAGAAAGAACAAAGTGTTATAGGAGAAATAATAGAAAACATAAACACTTGAATCCTTTATAGATTACTTGGTTTCAATTTAGAGATGAAAAATTGAAAATAGGTTCAATTTCATTAATTTGAAGAAATACATATGGGTCAAAAGAAAAGGAAAGTGATGATGTAAAGGAGCAAGGAAGGAAGGAAGGAAGGAAGGAAGGAAGGAAGGAAAGTATGCAGAGAAAGAAGAAAAGAAAGAAATTATACTCTAGCAACTACTATTTGGGGGGCATATGGGACTTTCCTATTGAAGTGCTGTTTCTTGACTCTTTGCAGTATATTTTATTCAGTTCTCTTTGCCCCAACTGACATAAAACCCCTGTTAAAAATAAGGAATATGAGCACCAGCATTTATGTAACTCTCAAGAACAACAGTTATGAAATTAAAAGTCAATGTTTGTATTGAACACAGAGTATTTTGATCACAGCAGCAAAACCTTAACATTATTAATCACAAATTAAAATCTTGTCTGAAAAGCAAAATATAATATGCTTATGAGTCTCACCATGTGTCAGTTGTATGAAAAATCTGAAGACAGCATGTCCTATTTTCCAAGGGAAAATGTCATTCAATAGTGGCAAAAATGTAGCAAACTTCTTCCTTTATCTAAGAGACAAGATCAGATCTGGCAGTGAACGTAGAGAATTTTATCAACAGTTTTCTGATGCTGACTTCAACATGCTTTAAACATAAAAGAAAAATGATGGGTCTTAAAATTGAGAGGTTAGAGTCCCATTAGTCATTTTCTTTGTCCCCCCAGAGTTTGGAAAAATTCTTGCCCCAGGAGTGTCTGAGACATAATTTGGTCAACTATTTCACTTGCCTGAGTGTCTATAATAGTTCTACTTACTTGAAAGTTAATTTTCTCAAAACTTTTGGGGAATGCTTTCTTATACTGATTTGATATTCCAACATATTCAGGAACAGAACAGTTGTGTAATGGATACAGTAAAGTGTGTCTGTATACATTAAATCAAAATGAGCCAAAATCCACAAAAAATAAGAAGCATATTTTCTTCACAAGGTATTGAACAATCTGTAAGGAAAAGATGCAATGTATTGGTAAAAGAGTAGCAACAACTGTTCATTAAATAAAAAATGCTTTTTCTATAAATACATGAGGTAGTATGAATTAAGTGGAATTAAGGGGAATTTATCTCCTCTAACAATCTTTATTTTTCACATTTTAAAAAATTTCCTATGTGCCTATAAGGAATTATGATCATGTTGAAAGCTCACTATGCCCTTAACCTCCTCCTCAATCTTAGTGACCTCATTTTCCTCACTAATTCTCATCCTAGATGCATGTCTGCCTGTTTTTGACCCACTCGCATTGAGATTGCTTGTATGTCTGTGGGCAAGGTATTATTTCCTGGATTCATATTCCAAAATGGAAGAATGAGTATAGCTCAAGGAATGACTGAATGAATACAAGAGAAAAACTGAGTGAAGGAAACCAGACTCCAAATACTTTAGCTGTACGTTCTCTGGCATTTGGAACTTACAATGGAATAATTTGGTATAAAATGTCATTAGATAGTCCCAGCACTCAATCTCAGCTGCCTCTGTTGCAAGGTCCATCATCATTCATGAGTAGCTCTGCTCAGTGCATGAAAATTTATTTGCCGGTGCATCTTCAAAATTCTGGTGTCTTCATTGTAATCTACACTCATCTTCATAACTTTAATCAGTAGCCCCCCAGGGCCTCCATACAGGGACTCTGACCATACTGCACCTTGCTAGGTAACATCTTTATCTGAATTAGTAAATACCATCACTCTGATGATCTTACTTCCTTCATGCCCATAAAAGCAGTATCACATGGACAATGGTGACAATTTCTGCCTATATATATCAGTTTCTACTGTGCTGATACTGAGAAAGCACTTTGTAGGCATCTGACTTCAAGGAGCACTGAATGCCTTCAGCTGCCTTCTCTGATCAGGCTTTCTCCATTGCTACCAGTTCATATTTTCACATGTTGGTGCCTTTGATTAGTGGGTTTTGCCCTAAGAGCACATTTCCTATTATGCCAGTGTAGGGATAAATGTTTCTCATTAGCACCTAGAGTAACTATTCAAATATAAAAATGCTATTTTTAATTAATTATTTATTTATTTCTATGAATGTGTGTGGTGCACACACATATTTCTCTGTTTATGTACTTAAGTGTACATACATAGTGAAGAGGTCAGCACTGAGATGTCTCCATCTTTCTCTCTACACCACATATTTGGAGGCAGAGTTGTTCACTGACTTGAAGATTGACTATTCAACTTGAGTCACTGACCAGGAATCCCAGAAGCCTTTATTTATCCAGCTAACTAGCACTAAGATACTTATAGGCATGACACACTATTTCTGGCTTTTTTACTTGGGCACTAGGGATCTGAACTTAGATACTTTCATTTTGCAGCAAGCAAACTTAGCAACTGAGCCATAACTCAATCCCCGAATTTTATTTCATTTTGTGTATTTACTGAAGTTATTTGAAACTACAAGTTTTAGGGTTTTTATATTCACTAACATTATATAATGAAAAAAGTAAAGAAAATAAGTTTAATTGAGATGCAGCGATGGAAAATGGGGTGTAGAAAGTTAATTAGGTAGTGAAGATGTTTCAAAACTTGTGATAAGAATAGGAATATTTTGGAACAGCGAACCATTTTAAGATTTTGAGAAAAGCAATTCATTCATCTGATTTATACTTTAAGAAAATATTTTTCTGATTCAATTCAGTCTTTTAATTAGAAAGCATCTTTATATTGCCTTGATTTATATATATTACATAATATATATATTTAGTCTCATTTTTAGTAATAAAAATGTGTGTTCAAAATTTCTTTGAATAGGAGCTGGAGAGATGGCTCAGCAGTTAAGAACAGTGTTCTTGCAGAAGACCTGAGTCCGAATCCCAGCACCCACATGGCAACTAAGAACTGTTCCTAACTCCAGTTCCAGGGGATCTGACAGCCTCTTCTGTCCTCTAAGGAGATTGCACAACACGAATGCACTTACCTACATGCATACAATACACATACACATAAAATAAATAAAATGTTTTCTTAAATTCTTTAAATAGAAGTGAGGGGTGGTGGCACACCACTTTAATGCCAACAATCTTGAGGGAGGGGAAGGTAGATCTCTGTGAAACAAAGATGAATCTCATCTATATAGCTAGTTATAGCTAGTTCCAAGCCAGCCGGTTTGGCTTATAGGGAGACCCAGTCTCAAAAAAACCAAAACAAGCAAACAAACAACAATTCTTTTGTAAAAAAAAATATTTCATTTATTTATTTTTATGTGTATGATTACATTGCTTGCATGTACAGAAGTGCTCTCATGTCATGCAGTGCTCAAGGAGATCAGTAGAGGGCGACAAATTTCCTGAAACTGGAGTTAAGGAAGGTTGTTAGCTGCCCTGTGGGTGCTGGGAATTGAATCTAAGTCCTTTGTAAGAGATCCAGTGCTCTTAACTGTTGCATCAACTTTTCAGCCCCAAACAAATATTCTTTAAATAGGAACAGGCAAAATGGCTCAAGTCTTTATTCTCAACACTCAGAAGTAAGTGACATCCTTGAAAATGAGGCTATCCTGGTGCACATAGCAAGTCAAGGTCAATCAGAACTACATACTGAGATCTTGTCTTTAAAAATATTCTTCAAGTAATTACAGTAGCTATCCCCATTTACTATTACCAAAAGAGCAATATTGCTGCATAACTAAAAGTTTTTAATGAGTCTGATTATGCCTAAGTAAAATGAACACAGAAAATAAAATAGCTGAAACAGCAGGTGTTGGTAAAAGAATCTCACCAAATTCTAATTTTTAAGCTAGTAGAAATTTTAAAAAGAATGGGTAAATGGCTTTCAGTAATTTTTTTTCAGATAAAAATTTAGATTTTTTTTCCCTTAGCAGCTGAATCGTGATGGATTTTCCTTTATATGCAATTTCTTCTTTTTCTTTAAAAACTTTCAATGCCCTCTCTTGCTCTGTATATTTAATGATTTTACTATGAAATGCCACAGCTAGTTTCTCTTCTGGTCCTAATTGGTGTTCTAAGTGCTTCTTGAATCTGTATCGGTATGCCTTTCCTTAATTTGGGAAATCTTTTTGAAGATCTGGCCAATGCCATTGGCCTGACCTTTTGCTTCTGTATGTCTGTGATAAGTAGATTTTATCTTTTCACAGTTTCACCACGTTTCCTGCATATTTCTTGCATTTTTGTAAATGTTTCATAGTCTTTGCTTGAGTCCAGTTTTTTCAAATTTGTCATCCAGTCATATATTCTGTCTCCTGTTTCATTCATCCTACTTGTGGGGCTTTCCCATGTTGTTTCAAATTGACTGACTTTCTCAATTCCATCTGCATTTCAGCTTGAGTTTACTTCAGTATTTCTTTTTTGCAGAGTATATTTCATACCGAGTATCTTGATCAGTCTTAAGCATCTTTATACCTATTCCCCATCAGAATTCATACATTCTGTCATTTATGTTGAGGCCTATCCTGTCAAGTTAGTGTCCCCAGATGTTGCTCAGTCCAAGTTCGCCCCTAGGGTCTAGTCAGCCTATTTAGAGTCCCACTAATTAAAAAGATCAGGTCTTCCTCACCCAGCAGTTATCAGTTACAAATAATTATTCAAGTAAAATTGGGGCCTACTGCCCATTTCCACAGTTCTGTGCTGAGGTTTGGTCTGCTTCAGTTTAGATAGACATTGTGTATGCTGACACCATTGTTATAGGTTCATATAAGAGAGGTTCCAGGAGCTTGTAAGACTTCCGTATGGTCATGCACTTCCTCCCAGGTTCTTATAATTTTTCTGCCCCCTCTTCCACGATGGTCCCTAAGCCCTAGATGGGTGGAGTTTAATATAGGAGTCCGGTCCAAGGACCCACACTCTGCAGACTCTTACTCTCTACACTTGTACCTTTTGTGAAATTTTGTATTCCTGGCCCTCTGTTGCTTGAGGGAGCTTCATCAATGAGAATCAAGAGATGTATTAGGATCCTCTTTACCTTTCATTTTATGTTCCATGAGTCTTAGGTGTAGAGGTTGCATGTAGATGTGCCACTTAGGCTTGGGCAATTCATAATACTGTCTGCATGTGATTAGTTGTAGAACTCTGTAGTAGTCTCTGTCTGTTGCAAAATAAACTTCTTTGATGAGTGGTGACTGGGATACTTGCCTGATATGTAAGAAACCATATTTTTACATAGTAAGAAATTGCATTTTTCTAGGGCTGTGACAGCCTTGTGGTTTTCTCTAAGATCTATGATCTCTCCAGTCATGTGTATTTGGCTGTGTTTACAGTCCACACATGAGATTCTTACCATTGACTGTATTTTAAGTCCAGTCATGTAGGTGTTGATTATCCCCAAGATTAATGTGATACTACAGCCCCAGTTTTGTTTGCTTCACTGGTTATTTATGTCGTTATTAGGCTTTGATGCTGGGGTTGGACCATAGATTGATATTCTCCCTTAGCAGCTTGCATAGTGCTTTCCAAATTTATGAGAGCTTACCTTCAAGGGCTTCCAGGTCAGTTCCAGCTCCATTGCTCCAAATCCTGTGTCTGAAGTATCACAACTTCACAAATTCAGTGAGGAATTCAATGGCCGTGGCAACAGGCTGGGTAATTTTGGTTGTCTCTTGGGCTACCCTGGTCAACAACTCAAAATAAAGTTTCTCCTGCCTGGCATTGTTTCCTGTTATTTAGCCTTCAACTATATACATGGACTTATTTTATGTGTAAATTGTTAGTAAATTTTTGAACTATGATCCCCTTTGTTTTCTTTACACTAGCTAGGAATTATTAACCTCTCCTCTCTACATATCTAGCCCTTCCTCCATGCCCTCTACATTTAAAGAATCCCCATTCTCACCATTTCTCTTTTTAATAATACCAGTCTCCTAGCATCACAGATCTCTTGAGCTCTTTGTCCCTGTTTATCCTCATATTTCCTTGTATAACCCTGCCTACTGCTCCCATTTAAATACTTCCATTTTGCCCATTTCTCCATTAGTAACACCTGATTCCTACTGTTCATTTCTCCCAGATTCTTTCTTTCCTTTACATCCCCAGTTACTTTCTATTTTCCTTATTCCTGCAGTTATATCAGGACATATATTCACATACAAGAATTTGGTGTTAGAATCCATAAAAGAGATAAAACATACATCATTTGTATTTCTGAGTCTTTGTTGCTTCCCTTAGTATAATCATTTCTAGTTCCATCCATTTACCTGCAAATTTCATGATTTTGTCTTTATTTACCACTGAGTAAAAGTCCATTATGTAAGTGTACCACATTTTCATTATCCACTCATGAGTTGCAGAACACTTAGGTTGCTTCCAGCTCTTAGCTATTTTAAAAACAGTAGCAACAAACATGTATGTACAAGTGTATATGCACTTGTAGGATGAATCCTTTGGGAATATGCTGTGGAATGGTATAGTGGGATCAAATGATAGGATCATTTTTATTTTCTTTAGAGTTCTCCATGCTGCTTTCTATAGGGGTTACATGAGTTTGCAGTTTAACCACCAATGATTGAGTGTTCCCCTTTCCCCAAATCCTCTCCAGCATTTGATGTCATATGTTCTCTTTGTCTTTGTGACTCTGTGGTTTTAATTTGCATTTCCCTAAATACTGGTGAAGATTTTCTCCTACTCTGTGGGTTTGCTCTTTTTTTATTTCTTTTGCTGTACAGAAGCTTTGTAGCTAAATGAGGTCCCATTCATTGTTTGTTAACCTTAATTCCTGATCAACCGATGTCTGATTTAGATAGTCCTTTCCTACTTTTATACCTTGTAGGTTACTGCTAATTTTCTCTTCTAATGGTTCAGAGTTTCATGTTTCACATTGAGGTCTTTGATCCATACGGAGTTGACTTTGTGTAAGGTGAAAGATAAGGGCCTAATTTCATTCTTCTACAGTTAGAGATCCAGTTTTACCGGCACCACTTGTTGAAAATGTTGTCTTTCCTCTATTGTGTGTTCTTGGCCACTTTGTCAAATATCAGGTGGTTGAAATTGCGTGTTAATTATGTTCCATTGATCAGTGTCTACTTTCTTGACAGTGCCATGCTGTTTTTAATGACTGTAGCTCTGCAATATTGTTTGAGATCTGGTATAGTATTCTCCACAGCATTACTCTTTGTGTTTAGGGTTACTTTGGCTAATCTGAATTTTAGGATTTTTTTTTAATGTTTTCCTATGCTGTCTGCTTGTTGTGCTTAGGGACAGCTTAAAAACTGGTATAGTAATCCCCCCAGCATTGCTGTTAGTGTTCAGGGATGCTATGTCTTTTGTGATTCCATATGAATTTTAGGATTTTTTTTTCTAATTCTATGAAGAATGTCATGGGGATTTTGAAAGGGATTGCACTGAATCTATATATTGATTTGGGTAGGATGATCATTTTCAAAATATTAAGTCTTTCAATCCAAGAAAGGGAGGTCCTTCCATCTTCTGGTTCTTTCTTCAATATCATTATTTAAAGATTTAAGTTTTTTATTGTAAAGATCTTAAAAGTCCTTAGTCTGGTTACTTCAGCACATGTTGCTTTGTTTTGAAGTTATTGTGAATTGGATGATTTTTATGTACTCTTTCTCTGATTGATTGTTATTGGTCTATGCAAAGGCTATTGATTTTCATATAATAATTTTGTAAACTGCCATTTTGCTGAAAGCCCAAATCATTTCTGGGAGTGTTCTTTTGGAATTTGGGGGGACTCTTAGGTATAGTATTTTATCATCTGTAAAAAGTGATAATTTGAAGTCTCCTTTTCCAATTAGCACACATTTAGTTTCCTTCAGTTGTGTTATTGTTCTAACAAGAGTTTCAAGTACTATTTTTAAAAGGAGTAGAGATAGTGGACAGCCATGTCTGGTTCCTGATTTTAATGGGAATGCTTCCAGTTTATCTCCATTTAAAATATTGTTGGCTTTAGGTTTGCTGTATATTGCTTTAATTATTTTGAAAAATGTTCCCTCCAGTCCAATTCCCTCTATGACTTTTCACATAAATTATTTTGAATTTTGTCAAAGGACTGTTCTGTATCTATTGAGATGACCATGTGATTTTTGTCTTTCAGTCCATTTATATGTTTCATACCATGTATTGACTTATGTATATTGAACCATCCCTGAATCTTTCGAATAAAGCATATACTTGATCATGTTGGATGATCTTTTTTATTGTGTCTGTATGTAGTTTGCAAGTATTTTATTGAGAATTTTTGCGTTTAGGTTCATTAAGATTAGTTTTCATTTTTGGTTTATCTTTACCTGGTTTTGGTATTAGAGTAATTCTGGCTTCATAGAAGGAATTTGGGGTTTCTCCCTCTGTTTCTATCATTTTGAATACTTTAGGTAATACTGGTTATAGATCTTCTTTGAATGTCTAGTAGATTTCTGCTGAAAATTCATCTGGCCCTGAGCTTTTTGCAAATGGATGGTTTTGTATTACTGTTTCAATTTTCTTGTATGTTATGGGTCTGTTTAAGCTGTTGATCTCAGTTTAGCTTTGATAATTCTCATGATTTTAGATATTCTTCAATTTCTTTTAGGTTTTCAAGTTTAATTGGGTATAGGTTAAAAACCTATAAAGTATTCCTTTGCAATGTTCTGGGGTATTTTGTTGTCTATTGTGATGCTTCCCCTTTTGTCTCAGATTTTGTTGATTTGGAGTTGCTCTTTCTTTCTTTTGGCTAACCAGGCTAAGGGTCTATCCTGCTTATCTTTTCAAAGAATCAGCTTTAGATTTATTGATTTTTTTTCATTGTTTTCTTTAGCTCTATATTTTAAATTTCTGCCCTGATTTTTTTTATTGAGCTTTTATTTCATACAACATTTAAAATTTCATTCAACATTTCCCACTCAAATCCAGACCTTTCCCCCATCCATGCCTCTCCAATCCCCCCACCAAACTCTATGCACTCTGTCATACATGCTTAGTCCTATTCATTCAAATGTTTATACCCAAATGTCCTTCAGTATAAATGTGTCCACTGGAGTGTAGTCAGCCCATCTGGTGGTATGGGGGTGCAGGGATCTCGGGGCACCAGCTGCTGGGCGTGGCGCCGGTCTCCCGCGGGCGGCTGTGGTGCAGCGGGTTTAGCGCACCGCGTTGCTGTGGGTCTCTGCTACTGGGGCTGGAGAGCTGGTCAGCCACCCGGGCGGGTTCCATCCCAATTTCCACCGAGCACTCCCTCGAGGTACAAGATCCACCGGCCACCGGATCTTGTGGGAAGTGCGGAGATGGCGAAAGCAGGGTCTCTGTGAGTCGTGGCTTATGAAGAGACAGCTCTCTCTGGGAAGACTGGATCGTAGACAGTAAGACACAGAACTCAGCTCCTTTATTCAGTGACTCAGCTCGGCTCCAGGTCTTAGTGATACAGCTCCGATTAATTAGGGGGAAACCAGGATATTTATACTGTGGGGGCAGTGGCAAAAGCCTTAGTGGATAGGTGCTTTCAGGATGCCCCATTTACATGTGGTGGTAGGCTTCTGCCAGGCTGCCAGACATTGTCTGATAATCACACAGGAAAACCTGGCAGTTTCAGAGCCAGAGGCCATGTTTCTGTGACGGCTACTTCAAAGATGAATCAGGAAGAGAGTAGGAAGGCACCCTGCTGATAAAAGGAGTCTCTGCATTGAACACCGAGCCCGTGGGCTATCCGGACATGGAGAGACTGCTACTTTACACAACAGGGGTCCCCAACACGGTGGTCATACATAAATCATAATCTCCCTCACCCAACAGCAATCATTCTTAAATTGTACTCAATCTAGTGCCAGCCTGCTATCTATTTCCCACTTCCCCTTTTGGCCCTTGTTTAATTGAGCTGACATGGGTCCTGATTTTGATGCTACTGCTGCCACAGGCTCACATGAGTAAGCCTCCAGTGGCCTGGAAGCCTCCATTTCCTTATATTCATGAACAAGTCTTGGCTCTTACAATCTTTCTGCCTTGTCTTTCACAATGGTCCCTGAGCCTTGGGTGGGCGACGTTACATATAGGAATCCCATCCTGCACTCTACAGTCTCTTATTCTCCAAAACTTGGCCAGTTGTGGCCTTCTGTGTTTATCACATTCTGGTGTACATGGAAGCCTCATTGGTGAGAGTTGAAGGGTGTATTAGCTCTCTATCTACCCCTTAGTCTGATATGTTCCACAAACCTTGATTGTAGAGATTCGACTACAGATATGTCACCTAGTACTGGGTATCTCCCAGGTTTATGTTCTCTGTGCTTGACCAGATCTACAACTCTGCAGTAGCCTCCTTCTGTTGCAAAATGAAACTTCTTTAATGAGTGCTGTATGGCAGTTTGTCACTTTAAGGGAGATTTCTTCTATCTGGTTCTGCGTTCCCTACCAAGCACCTAGGCATACATATGCATTAATGTTCAGACAATCTGTGTGCATTTCTCATAGAGTTCCTAGGGCATCACTTTTCACCCTAGGTTTCCTAGCTCCCCCACCCCTGAGATTCACTGATCTCTAGTCTTTTTTTTTTTTTTTTAATAATTTCTTCTCATCTGCTGGGTTTCTGGTTCATTGTTCTTGCCTTTTTAGAGTCTTGGGTTGCAATATTAAGCCATTTATTTGTGCTTTTTCTCATGTTTTAATGTAGGCACATAGAGATACAAACTTCCCACTTAGAACTGCTTTTAAAGTATCCCAGAGGTTTTATTGTGTTCTATTGTCATTTTCATTTAATTCCAGGAATACATTTTTCTCTTTCTTAATTTCATCTTTGACCCATTCAGCATTTATGAGTGTGTTGTATAATCTCCATGAGTTCATGTAGTTACCAGGGCTTCTTTTGGTACTGATTTTAATTTTTATTGCATTGTGGTCTGATAGAATGCATGGAATTATTTCAATATTTTCATATTTTTTGAAATATGTTTTCTGCTCCTGTCTGTGCTTAATCAATTTTTGAGAAAGTTCCATGGAGTGCTGAATAGAAAGTATATTCTTTGGTACTTGGTCAGAATATTCACTAGGTGTTTGTTAGGTCCATTTGATGTATGGTGTTGCTTAATTCAGACATCTCCCTGTTCTATGTCCTATTGACCTGTCTTATGGAGATAGTGGGGTCCTAAAGTCCCCTACTGTTCCTGAGTTGTGGTTGATCTGTGCCTTAAAGTCCTGTAGTATGCTTTTATGAAAATGGGTGCACCAGCATTTGGTGCATATATGTTCATGACTGCTTTCTTGATCAATTGTTCCATTGATCAGAATGAAGTCACCCTCTATATCTCTGCAGATTAATTTTAGTTTAAATCTATTTTGACAGATATTAGAATTGCAACCCCAGCTTCTTTCTTAGTGTCATTTGCTTGAAGTATTTTATTCCATCCTTTCACTTTAAAGTGGTACCTCTCCTTGCAGGTGAGATGGATTTCTTGCAGACAAAAAAGGATGGATTTTCTTTCTTAATCTATTCAACTAGGCTGTCTTTTAAGTACAAATTCAGTCATTAATATTTAAAGTTATTACTGAAAGATGTGTATTGGTTGCCCTAATTTTAATTTCTATTTGCATTCTTGGTCTAACTCTGTATTTCTACATACATTTAAAATTTTATTTCATTTCTTTCTGTTGCCTCTGAGGTATAGTTTTTTTCCTTCCTTAATCTCTTTGTATTGCTTCAAGTATTCTCCAATGGGCTGGTTCTTTGGTCATGCATTCTTTCATCCCATTCATGATGTGTAAGATTTTTCTTTCCTCTTCAACTGTAACAGATATTTTTGCTGGGTAAAGTATTCTGGGTTGGCATCTATGGTCATTTAGAACTGGAAATACTTTAGTCCAGACATTTATTCTCAGCCCTTGAAAGAGTTATGAGACTGCATTATCACTAACCTAGTGCCAAAAAAAAACTTCGTCCAAGTTTGAGAGCCAGTACTGTTGATAGGTACATGAAAATAAATACGAACGTTTATCAGACAGTCTGACACCTTTTGTCAAAAATTATTTATTTTCCCTTAAGGTATTGGATCACACTAATGATAGGATTTTGTCCAGGTTTATAGTATGAGATACTAGTCTCCTTTGGAGTGTGCCTTAAATAATATCTGAATGAAATTGGTTCACCTCCTTTCCACAAATAGTTATGCCACTATTATGCTAGGGGACCAATCTTACCTGGTGTATCAATGTCCTATCTTGCATGATCAACATCTAAGGAATATCGTTGATGATTTTTCTTCCCCCATCTTCTGGTATTTTGAATACTATTGAATGCTCTAAAAGGAACTCTTAAATTTGATTTTCTGTGAAAGAAAAATCAAATCACACATTTAACACATGCCATGGTACAATATACAAATTACCATTCCAAAATGGAGAAATTTGTGTATGGCAAGAGAGAAGAGGACAAAAGCAGGAGCAAAGCTGAACAAAGCAAAAACCAAGTCCTGAAGCTTCATGTCCTCAAGCACTAAAAATATAATACGTATTACTGTCTACTCCATCATTGCTGCAAGGAACCTCTCTCCTGAGTGGACTCCAATCCACACATATAAGATTTATTGGCAAACATCTTGTGATGCTGGCATCTCTATCATCTCCATTGCAACTTAGGCTTCATAGTCAGTGTACTATGTCAGAGTCTCCTTGAAGGAACTGTTGCTATTGTTTTCTTGCAGGGACTCTGGCCATACTTGCATTGCTTGATCCTATCTTCTTTCCAAAAAATTATCAAACAAGCTACCACCAACCCACAATCTTACATCTGCCAGACCTGTAAAACCAATACCATGTGGATAATGCTGCCTAGTTGTGGTTTTTATTGTTGTTTTTTTCTGTTTTGTTTTTTGAAATCTCTAGATGTAGCCTGACCTTCTTGGATCACAGCTATGGCCACTTCTATTTCCTATTCCTTAGAAACAAGATTGATGTCAAGAAGAGATCACCTTCAATTGCATTCTAAGTTTGTGTTTTATTTGTATAAATAGGTCACATTTCACAAGTTTGAAGCTTTTGATGAGTTGGGTCTTTCCATTAGGGAAAATTTTCTGTTATTCCAGTGCAAGCTAGATTGTTACACTAAAATTTGCAGCTTTGTCATTAAAAATATTGACTCCAACATTTACCTTTTCAGTATCTTTTTTCCTTCAACAGACTCTATGTTTTTAATCTTTAATGTATATTTTATTTAATATTTGTGAATTTCATACAATGTATTTCAATGATATTTAGACTCCCTCTCCCACCCACACCACCAATTGATACCCTCATTGGATTTCATGAACACTGAGTTATATGTTAAGGCCTGTTCAGTCAAGTTTGTGCATCCAGACGTCCCTTGGTGAAAGTTCATCCACTGGAGTGTAGTCAGCTTCTCTGTAGTCACTCCCATAAATAAGAACAACTCAACCTCTCCCAGCAGTCATAAGCTGCAAATAGTTTCTTGGCTAAGGTTGGGGACTGCTGTCCATTTCCCCTGTTGAATGCTGCTTTTTGTTTTATTTTGTTTTGGTTTTTATCTGATTGAGCCTGCTTTGGTCTGGTGCAAGTTCACATGGGTAATTTCCCAGAGACCTAGAAGACTCTGTTTCCTTATGTTCATACAGCAACTGTGGCTCTAACAATCTCTCTGCCTCCTCTTTCACAATGGTCCTGGCACCATCAGTAGTGAGGTTTTGCCAGGGGTTCAAACCAGTGACCCCTGGTGAGCTGAGGATTGGGGATGAGTAAGCATGCCGTTCTCCAGCCCACACTGCCCCCATTACCCGGGGACACTCAGACACAACAGGGAGTCTTAGTCAGACAGAAACTCATTTATTACAGGTGTTACAAAGCTTATAAAGGTACCTGGAACTCCCCCCTCCCCCTGAGGGTGTATCTTAAGGATGGTCACATGCACTGATCATGCATTCCTCAGACTTTCAAAGCAAGCCAGGCCACACCCCCAGTAACTTCCTTTTGGACCTAAGCAAGGTGGGGCTTTTAGGTCCCCACATATCCCCCTTTGTATTTTTATTTTAAGGCCAAACTGACTTTATTTCATGGGTTACCCATATCATAGGCAGTTCCCTGAGGAGAGATGGTTATCTCCTTCCTCTAATCTTATGCACTTTTGCCTGTCTTAGGTTGCGTCACCTCTGATCAAGCCTTGCCCATCATTGGATCATGCACCTGGCCATGTGCATGTCCTGTCTTAGGAGTACTTGCCATGGGACATCTTACCCGTCTTCGGCTAAAAATGCGTCATGATTAAGGGTAGTCACGTGGATAATGCCAGCCCATGACAGTCTCTGTCTTTGCCTAACTCAGTTAGCCAAGCGTGGGCAACTGGAGGGGGTCCTGGGGAAGTCTGTAATCATGAGGAGGTGGGCCGTGGTAGTTCCAAGGGTCCTCTGTCACTGAATTATCTGGTAAAGACAATTAAAGATAAGCAACTCATGGCATAGGACAAGTTGAAATACTTCTGAGACCACATACCTTTTAGCCAATCAACCAGTTGTCAAAGAGGCTGCAATGAAGTCAAGGGACTGGGTCCTTCACTTCAGATGGATACAAATAAAGAGAGGAATTTTTTCTCATGAATTATTGTCCATGGACCATCATGCTAGTCAGTCGGGTCCTGGCCTACCCACTTAAGGTTTTTCTCAGGCACCCATATGGGGTTTGAATCTCCTGTAGGGTAGACACACCCAAAACCTTGACCCATGGTTAGCAATGGAACTGGTCCTTTCCATTGCCCAGTGATGGGATCATTCCATCTTACCCATACCTCAGGTCTCTGCTCCTGTCCTCCCCAGTGCTTCTGAAACCAGCATTCCAACAGATTTGTTGAAAATTAAGAACATTAATAGTAAATAAGGCCATACCCAACTGTTGATGGGGGCTTATTCCCCCTTTTTGTGTTTGTAATTGAATTTTTAGGTTTTGATGGTTGCGTTCTATAATGGCTTGACCTTGGAGATTGTAGGGAATTCCTGTATTGTGTTGAATTCCCCAAAGTGAGAAGAAATCTTGTATATTTTTATGCACAAAACATGGTCCATTATCAGTTTTAATTCTTTGGGGCAATCCAAACATAGCAAAGCACTGGAGAAAATGAAACTGAGCATGTTTAGACTTCTCACCTGTATGAGAGGTAGCCCAACAGGCATGTGAGAATGTGTCAATGGATACAAAAATATACTTAAGCTTTCCAAAAGGAGCATAGTGTGTGACATCAGATTGCCATAAAGAATTGGGCTTGAGTCCCCTGGGGTTTACCCCTGGCTGTTGCAGAGGTGGTACCTGTAGAAAGGGTTGACAAAACTTACAGGTATGTACAATCTTCTTTAGGTCCTTGATGGGAACTTGAGGAAACCTCTTATGGACTCCCCACCAATTTACATGAGTGAGGTTATGTAACCCCTGGGCTTCATTCAGGCCTGCTGACAAGACCTGGATGGAAACCACCTTGTCTGCCTCTGCATTGCCCTGGGATAAAAGCCCAGGCAATCATTGGTGCTCCCTAAGATGCTGTAAGAAGATAGGGGCTTCTCTCTCTCTAAGGAGCATATGAGTCTGAATCATCAAGGGAGTAATGGGGTTTCCATCCAACTGGATATGAGAACCTAATAGCCCTGGAAGAAGATTGAATTCATACAGACTGTCAGAAAACAAAGTCATGGGCTCACTTATCTTTGTTAATGCTAAAGCAATGTCCATGAGTTCCTTGAATTGAGCTGAGCCATCACAAGTGTGGGTATATCTTTTTGGTTTCTCATCTGCCCCAGGGTATACTATCACTGCAGCTCCAAATCTTCCCCCATCAGTGAAAACATTATAGGCTTTTATTAATGGTTCCTTGACAAAGAGCTGGAGGGCATCCCAACAGAGGGCATGAAAGGAGGTCACCCATTTTTGAGGGCCATAATGACAGTCCAAATTTCCCAAGAACCCTTCCAAAGCTATGGCCACTTGGTTATTATTTCTGCAGAGCCATTCAAAATCCCTCAGCCAATAAGGGATAACAATTTTAAGAGGGTCTATGACATAATGTCTCAGAGCTACATCACACCCTTTCTCAATCAGGTCAGCCAATTGATCCATGGGTGTATAAACCCGTGGTATGCCTCCCAGAGAGGCATGCAGCCATTGAAGGGGCTTCCTGTCCTGTGTAAGGATGGATGTCATCAGAGTCTCACCAGGGAGTACCCATAACTCAAGATCTTTATTATGCATGTACCGGGCAATTTGGGCTCAGTCCAGGGCATCCTGGACCTCATGTAAGATGTCCAGGTGTTGAGGAGCCAGGTGAATTAGTTCTGAAAGCAGTTTCCCTACTAGCAACTGAAACAGTGGTCTTAAAGTCTCAGTGGGAATAGGCATCCAGGCTCATAGCCAATTAATTTATCCTAATAATTTTTGTAGCTCTGTCAGGGTTATGGTGGGCTTGACAGCCACTTGTGGTTTTAAGGACTTACTCCTTTTAAATCCTTTAATGGACTTATTCCTTCCAAAGAGAGTTTGGTTTCCAGAATTTTAAAGGGAGCAATAGTCTATATTTTATCAGTGGATACATGGAGTCCGCCTGTCTGTAGACATTTCTGAGTAACCTTATATAACTCTTCTAATTGTTGGGGGCTTGGAGCTCCCAAGATTATATCATCCATATAAATGCACACAGTGGCATGTGGCAGCAAGTGAGCAGGCCCCAAAAGGGTCTTCACATAGCTTTGGCAGAATGCTGGGCTATTGGCCGTACCTTGGGGTAAAACAGTCCATTCATACCTCTCATCAGGCATTTTAAAGTTTGTGGAAGGTACAGAGAAAGCAAAATTTTCACAATCCTAGCATTGTAGAGGGATAGAGAAAAAACAATCTTTAATGTCTATAATTATAAGAAATAAATCTGAGGAAATAGCAGGGATCCAAGGCAGCCCCCTTAAGGGTGTACCCACTAGGGTCATTCGAGCAGTGACTTTACACAAGTCTTGCAACAGTCTTCATTTGCCAGAGGCTTTCTTTATAACAAAAACAGGTGTGTTCCATGGACTTACAGAAGGCCGGATGTGGCCCAATCGTAATTGTTCCTGCACAATTTCCTTTAAAGCCTGTAGCTTTGTCTCAGCTAATGGCCACTGCTCCACCCATACTAGAGCCCCAGGGAACCACTGGATAGCCAGAACCTGAGGGGCAGTGGCCTTTAGAATTGGGGGTGAACCCAATGCTCTTTCTTTGGGCCCCCCCCCCCCTGTAACTGATATGGTGAGACAACCCTTGAGTTGCTGACTCAGGAAGCCTATCAGACTCTTCAAGATCCAAAAGGCCATCATAAAAGGCCTTGCTATCAGTGGTTATGTAGGCCTGTGTGAAAATATCTTGTCTTATAAGTTTGGTGGATAGCCTTGCCGCCACCAGGGGTCGGACCTCCCCTTTACCTCCACCTGCATCCTGCCAGGTGAGCCATTCTCAAGTCTCCTCTAATGGGGTGTATCCTCCAACACCTAAGATTTGGGACCCAGAAACTAGGTGCCATTGTGATGGGACCTCCTCCTTTCTAAGAATGGTTCTATCAGGCCCCATGTCCACTAGGCAGCGAAATCTCCTGCCATCTAATTCAAGATCCATCTTGGGCCTTACACCAGGGATAATAGGGACTGTCCAATTCGCCATAGGTTTTTCTCCTCTCCCAATCCCTCCCCAAGGGCATTGTAAATGTAGCTGATCATGGGGAAGTCCTCCTTTTGGCAACAGGACTGGAGGCTTCCCCCACTTAGTTTAAAGGCTTTCTTTCAGTATCAAATAATATCAAATCTGGATTTACAATCCTTCTGCCAATGGAACCCTTTGCAACACCAGGGGCAGGGCATAGATGGGGGTCTTTTTGATACCCTACCTCCAGGCTTAGGCCAGTTCTCTCACTGAGGACAATGTCTTTTAATATGGCCAATCTGGCCACAGCCAAAACATGGGCCTTCTATCCCTCTAGGCCCCATTGTTACCTGCTGTCCCAGAGTAAGTGAATTAAATGCCTAGGTTATGGCATGGGTCAGAGCCTCTGTTTGCATCTGTAAGAGAGCAGCCATGGCTTTGGTTTGCCCCCTCTGGGTTCCCACCTCCTTGGAGGCAATTATCCATTGTCCCAGGGACCTGTCCTTCAGGCCAGCACAGGCTATCTTGTGATCAGCATCCATTCCATCCCATACCAGGAGTTTAGTGAATTGCTCCCTCAATAGGCCTGGGGGTAATTTTCATTTTAAGCTCTTCTCTACTCTGGCATTTAATCCTATGACCCTGATCTGTTCTGTATATGGGGCTGGAATGCCCAACTGCTGCTCCCCTGTGGCATAATGGGGACCAGTGGATTGGCACTTGCATTCCTCTCAGCCTGTATCCTGCATTCCTCCTTAAAGAGGGCACACCATTTAATATATATAGGGCTAGGAAGGACTGCTTTGGTGAGGTCCAGCCAATCCTTTGTAGTACACTGCTGATGAGCAAAGCCTTGGAGGAGAGTATCTACCCAGGGTGATCCCGGGCCATCATCAGTCACTGCCTTTTTTAATTCCTTTATATCCTTTGCCTCCCAGGGATACCAGGGGTCAAGGCGTGTGCCTCCTGGGTTTACATTAATAGGATACGCTTCCACCCATGGCCTCACAGAAGCCTCCTGAGTGGGGCCAGAATCCTGGAAATAGGCATGGTTTTCATGGGTTTCAGGAAGCCCTGAAGCTGGCCAGGGCACGCCCAAGGTGCTGCTTGTTACTTTGGCTGCTTTTGGATTCACTTCTGTTGCATTTCTGCATTCTTCCTCAAACCCTTCCCATGGTTCCCATGCTTGGGTTTCTGAAGGCTCCCATCAGGAGGTGGCACCAAGGGCTTGTGGCTCTCAAGCTGAAAGCATGCCTTTAAGGCCAAAATAATAGGGTAGAACTCCAGCGGCGGATCAACCCCCAATCTTGGGGGTCTAAGGCCGAAAGTGTGCCTTTAAGGCCGAGATAGTAAGGTAGAACCCCAGTAGCAGATCAATCCTCAATTGAACCTCCCTTTGTCTAGCTAGACGTTCCACATGTTCCCATGTATCCCCAGTAAAAACATTAGCCCCAAGAAGCCAGGGAGCCAAATGAATCACTTCTGCCCAAACCTTTTGAGCTACGGGATCTGACAAATCCAATCCCCTGCTTTTAAGCATATTTCTCAGCACTTTAAGTGCTGGGTTTTCAAACTTAAAAATTGCGTTACCCATATTTAAGCTCTTGCTTACCCCAAACCTCCTCGATTGGCCCCAATCAGTGTTTGCTTCTTTCTTACTTCTTTCTTTTCTTCTTTTCACCTTCCTTTGAGTGCCATATTGAGTGCCAGATGCCTGGGGTTCAAACCAGCAACCCCTGGCAAGGTGAGGATTGGGGATGAATAAGCATGCCATTCGCCAGCCCATGCCACCCCCATTACCCAGGGACACTCAGACGCAACAGGGATTCTTAGTCAGGCAGAGACTCATTTATTGCAGGTGTTACAAAGCTTATAAATGCACCTAGGTCTCCCCCTCCCCCCCCCGAGGGTGTATCTTAAGGATGGTCACACACTGATCATGCACTCCTCAGCAGTGCGGAAGTATTCTTCAGACTTTCAAAGCAAGCCAGGCCACACCCCCAGTAATTTCCTTTCAGACCTATGCAAGTTGGGGCTTTTAGATCCTCGCAAGGTTTAATATAATAGTTGTATCCAGGGACATGCACTCTGCAGTATTTTAATCTCTACACCTTGGCCAGTAGTGGCCTCATGTGTGCATCACAATCACTTGCATAGGAAAGGTTCTCTGGTGAGAGTTGAGGAGTGCATTCATATCCTTTCTATCCCATTTTCTATATTCCATGGGACTTAGGTGTAGAGGTTCCACTGTAAATGTGTCACTTAGGGCTTGGCATCCCTCAGACACATATTCTCTGTGTGTGACCAGTTGTGGAACTCAATAATAATCTCCATCTGTTGCAAAAGATGCTTTTTGGATGAGTTGTGTATGGTATATTTGCTATAAAAATAAGAATTCATATTTAGCATACAGTAAGAAATTTAATTTGTCTAGTAATATCCCAGAGACAAGGATAGTCTATGATTTATGACCTCTTCAGCCATGACTATTTGGCCAAGTTTACAGTAGTAATCATCAGTTCCCTCCCATTGTGTAAACTTTAAGTCCAAATAGATAGCTATTAATTAACTCAAAGACTTTTTATTAAAAATATCTTCCTGATGAGAATTTTTGCCTTTTCCACTTTATCGTATATAAGTCTTCCAAAATATCCATACTACAGATTGAATGTTTTCCTCTCCTCAGATTTCTCCTAATCAATGGGCTATTCCATCATCTGTAATTACTACTTCAGTAGTAATTAAAGGAAATTGTTAGAACTAAGCCAGAT
>NW_008338401.1:23929-41200 GCF_000622305.1 Nannospalax galili | reverse complement strand
TTATTTATTTTTTTTTGAGATTTTCTTACAACACAATTTACAATTTGATGGTATTTATATCCCCTACCCCATCATCACCTCTGCTTCCTGCCCCCCCAATTTAATGTAATCTGTCATTCTAATAATGTGATTTTATATAAATATTAATACATATAAAAAGAAAGAAAAATGGCACACTGTAATGTGTCCCCAAATGTCCTCAATTATGAGTTCATCCACTTCAGTCTGTTTTACCTACCAAGCATGACGCCATTCAAAAAACTGTCTCTTCTCCTCCCAGTAAGCCTCGGTTGCCAAAATTTCCCTTT
Source organism: Nannospalax galili (assembly GCF_000622305.1). Taxonomy (NCBI): domain Eukaryota; kingdom Metazoa; phylum Chordata; class Mammalia; order Rodentia; family Spalacidae; genus Nannospalax; species Nannospalax galili. The sequence continues at coordinate 40,892 of NW_008338401.1, read as the reverse complement.
CACTATATCTGTAGGAAATATTTTTTTCTAATTTGAGTTTGTATGGAACTTGTGTATGCTGTCACCATAACTGTGAGTTCATATGAGTAACTGACCAGCTCTCAAGAAAACTTTATTTCCCTGTTGCCACCACTACCTTTAGCTCATACAGTCTTTTGTCCCCAAGTTCTCAATGATCCCTGAGTCTTGAGAGGGAGAAGTTTTATATAGGTGCCCTGTACTGGTAGAAGTACTCTGCAGTCTATAGTTCTCTGCATATTGGTCAGTTGTGGTTTTTTTGTTAATTACCATCTTCTGCATAAGGAAACTTCTCTGGTGACAGTTGAGAGATGCAATAATAAGGTTATAGCAATCAGTCATTAGAGGTCAGTTTAATATAACTATTTAGAAGAAATCCAGTATTAGACACTTCCCTATGCCCTGTGACATGTCTAGCTTCAGGTTCCTAAGCCTAATATCAGTGTGAGGTATAAACTCCATCATATAAAGCAGACCTTAATTATATTTATAGAGTGGTTAGTTACTCTCATTAGAGTCGTGCCACTATTGCACCAGTATGCATCTCTTTCCTGTCTAATTGTTGTAGTTCACAGGATTTACAGGTGGTTAAGATTGATAGCTGTTACTTGATGGTTGAAGTTGATAGTTTTTCTTTTCTTTTCTGTAGCATGCAGAGTACCTTTCAGCACTATGACCTCTAATTGGTATTGGTGTGACTCTGAAGTATAAATGAAGGTTCCTAATGGGACAGATGGTGATGAAAACACAAGGGCACAGCTGTCCAAAGTATATACAATAAGAGACTGAAGAATGTGTGCTCCTGGATAAGATTCCTATATGAAATCTCACTCTCACAAGGTTCAAGGACCATTGGAGAGAAAGGTATTGAAATATTTTAAAAGAGACTGGATTGAAACATGACTGCAAGGAAATAGAGTCTTCCAGGCATCTGGAAACTGGCTCATATTAACTTCAAGCAATAGTGACAGGATACACAAGACCTGGGAAAAATCAATCAGACACAAAACAGCATAGAACTGAGGAAATGTGCATGAGGACCCAACCTTAACTGAGGAACTATTGGCAACTCATCACTACTGGGTGAGGGAGAGTTGGTCTTTTTTAAAGGAATGGTATTAGATAGGCTGAACAGGTTTTAGTGCATGAACTCATACCTAAGGACACCTGGGTACAGAAGCTTGACTGATAGGTCTTAACATGTATGATGGAATGCATGAAATCCTGAGACCAGCTATTTGGAAGTAAAGAAAGGGAAGGGGACCTAAATATGATTAAAATGTGTACGATGAAATGCACAAAATAAATCAACTAAAATTGACATTGAAACAGATAGCTTGATTTCTCTTTCCTGATTTTAAAGCTCTTTTATGTAGTGTCTTCAGTTTTAGGTTCTTACCATCAATTTTTTGTGGGTAACCAAGATCAGGGGCTTTATTTCTTGCTAGGACATATTCCATCACAGCCTCGCCTATCTAAGTTTGTCTCAGAAATTTTGTTTTCTGAGCTTTCACTAAAATGGCACATTAAACACTGCCACAAATACTGGGGCTTGCTCCCAAAGGCAGGCTCCAATTTCTTTACCCCAAGTCCCAGGACCAGTTTCCAAAACTAGATTAACCAATTACCATAACCATAGATCCCTAAGTCCTCACCTGGGTGGTCCTCTCACCACCAAATTCTCAGCCTCTGTATCAGGCAGACAGACTAGTTCAGTCAGTACTCTGACCAATCTGATTACCCAGCAAGAACCTGAGATACCCACAAATTTGTCCTCCATACCCAAACAAAAAGTACCTAAGCCACACAAACAATATTAACAGAAACAAAATTAAATTGAACAAAATCAGAGTAGAAGTTTCTATTGAACACATAACCGGCAAAGAATATCCATATGCCCAGATGGCAATGAAAAACCACAAACAATATGAAAAAATTAGGAAAATATGTTCTCAACAAAATCCACAAGTCCTGCAGAAGTGCACAATATTGAGAATCACCCTGTAGAACCCCTTGACACAGAATTTGAAAGAACAATCATAAACATGATCAAAGACTTACAAGAAAACACAAACAACTCAAAGAACTCAAAGAGGAAAGGTATAAACTTTAGATGGATGCACAATAATGTATAAATATGTAGCTTAATGAAATATCAGAAACAATTCATAATTCACAAAGAAAAATCACTAAAATGATAGAAATAGTGAAGAACACCCAAATGGAAATGAACACTGGACTGAAAGACTCAATAAACCAAGTAGAAACAACAGGAAAAATTCCCACGAGCAGAGTGAATGAAATGTAAAAAGAATATTGAGACTAGAGGATAAAGTTGAAGACCTGGCCTCCTTAAGCAAAGACTATGGAAAATTCAAAAAAGTACAGGACTGGAAGACTCAGGAAATGTGGATCAAGGGGAAACAAACAAATCTATGTATTAGAGGCATTCAGGAAAGAGAAGAAAATCAAACCAATGGCATCGAACTGATGTTTAATTGGATTATAGAAGAAACCTTTCCTAAATTAAGGAAACATATACCTACAGAGATTCAAGAAGCACAGAGAACACCATTGAGACATGATCACAACAGAAATTCTCCATGACATATCATAGTAAAAAAATTAAATGTACAGAGCAAAGAGAGGGTACTGAAAGCTACTAGAGAAAAACAACAATTTACATATAAAGGAAAACCCATCAGAATTACAGCTGACTTCTCAATGTAAACTATGAAAGCCAGAAGAGCCTGGAACAACGTATTTCCAGTTCTAAACAACCATGAATGCCAACCCCGAATACTTTATCCAGAAAAACTGTCAAGGTCAAAGGGGAATAAAATTTTTCCATGACACAAATAGACTGAAAGAATTCATGTCTTCCAAACCAACACTACAGAGAATATTTGAAGCAATTCAAAGAACCAAACAAAGGAATGCTGAAGAGGCTACAGAAAGAAAATAAAGATATAACAATGGAAACACAAAATAGGTCCACAAACACAAAGAAATTATGGCAATGAACTCCTTTCAATAATAACAGTAAATATCAATGGCCTCAACCCCTCCCCCATCAAAAAACAAAGGCTAGTGCAATGGATCAATAAAGAACACCCATCTTCTTGTTGTCTTCAAGTAACTCATCCCACCTTCAAGGATACACATTATCTTAGGATGAAAAGATGGAAAAAAAGTATTCCAAACAAATGGCCCTAAGAAGCAAGCACGGGTTGCAATTTTAATATCTGACAAAATATACTTCAAATTAAAACTCATCAGAAGAGATAAGGAGGGTTACTTCATTCTAATCAAAGGAACAATTGATCTAGAAGATATTACAATCATGAATATTTATGCACCAAACTGGATCAAAATCCAGAATATACAAAGAACTTAAAAAGGAAAAGAAATAAGAAGACAAACGACCCAATAAAAAGATGGGAGACAGACCTAAGCAGAGACTTTTCAAGGGAAGAAATAAAAATGGTTAAGAAGCCCCTTAAAAAGTGCTCAACATGCTCAGTAATTAGAGAAAAGCAAATCATGCAGGAAGGTGCAAGCTTATATAGGGGTAGTGGTCCAGTCACAGCACAGCAAGTAGTATACCTTATTAGCATAACAGGTTTAGCGTCTTGTCACAGTACAGCAAATAGGATACCTTATTAGCATAACAGACTTAACGTCCTATCACAGAATAGCAGGTAGGATGCCTCATTAGCATAATGGGATTCAGATTACAGAGCCTGGATTCCTGGAAACAACATGACCCTGACTGTTGCAATATCTAAGTGTTGCAGTTTGGAATTCCAAGGGTGGTGATTAGGGAGTGGTGAGCTCTAGGCATCAGTCTCATGATCTGCCAATGGGAGCAAATGTCACAAGGTGTTTCTTGTGACTCCAGAGTTCAGGCCATTGCCTCGGGCCTGCTGTATGGCTGTCAGTAAGACTAGGCTCAAGCCTGTCTCCCACAAAATCAAAACTACTTTAAGAGTTTATCTTACCCCAATCAGGTTGGCTAAGATTAAGAGAACAAAGACTCCAAATCCTGGAGAGGATGTTGAGAAAGAGGAACACTCATTTCCTGCTGGTGAGAACACAAGACTTGTGCAACCACTATGGAAAGCAGTGTGGAGAACACTCATAAAACTAAAAATTAACCTACCATATGACCCAGTGATACCACTTCTTGACATGTACCCAAAGGACTCATGATACTGTAGAGATACCTATACATTCATGTTTGTTACTGCTCTCTTCATAATAGCTAAGAAATGGAAACAACCTAAATGTCCCTCAACTGATGAATGGTTAACAAAAATGTGGTACATCTACTCAATAGTGTTCTACTTAGCAGCAAGAAAAGATGAAATTTGAAGGTAAATGGATGAAGCTAGAGAGTGCTATACTAAGTGAAGTAACATAAATGCAGAAAAGCAAGCAAGATATGCTTTCTTTCAGTTGTGGATTGTAGCACCAACCACTTACATGTGAGTATACAAATTCTATGTAACACCAGGAGGCAGGTAAAGGCAAAGGACACACGGAGGTAAAGGAAAAGAAACAACCTGAAAGGGGAGTGGTAGGGAACAGATGTTACCTGAGGGAGGTGGAGAAATTGGGAGTAATCCTCAGGGAGGAGAGGAGATAGGGACATGCAAGGGACCATAGCGTGGGGGAGTGAGGACAGTCAGAAAAGGAATGATGGTGGGGAGTCAGGTGGTATGAGGGGAGAATGGAGATAATGGGGGCACTGAGACCAGGAGGGGAGGGAGGCCAGATGGAAAAAAAAATGGTAGAGAAGGAAACCTAGATAGAAAACTGATGCCCTAGAATCCCTATGAGAAATTCACATAGAGTGTCTGACTATTAATGCATATGTATACCTAGGAGCTGCTTGGTAGGGAACACAGTGCCAGATAGAAGAGACCTCCTTTAAAGTGACAAACATGCCATACAGCACTCATCAAAGAAACTTCTTTTTGCAAAAGATGGAGGCTTCTGCAGAGTTTCACAACTGGTCAGGCACAGAGGACATACACCTGGGAGATACCCAGTATTTTTGCATTTTCTATGTGCAAATGAGAGTGTGCGAAATCAGACATACAAAGTGACATAAAATGAATAGCAATTTCAATGCTCTTTATTGATAAATATTTCAATGTTTTTATTTTCCATTGAATATTAAATTCAAGAAAATGAAGATCACAAAGATTAAAAAGTTTTGTTCTTTTGAAAATGACTTTAACTCTGGTTATGTGATTTCTATTTTCTCTGTAAAAGGTGAAAAATACAATCTCTATATCAGCATGTTAAAACTAGTGATAGCAATAATGTGTTGTTAAAACCCAGCCTTAGATGGGTTTTATAGGAATAGCAAATGCCTATGGATATTTGCCTGTGGAAAATGTTCATAGATAGAATAGAAACTATTTAGTCACATGAACAAATAGAGTCTCGTTTGTAAGCAGGCTAAGTAAGCATATATTACCCATCAGAATTTTCAGGAAGTTTCTCAATTTGTATATCAGATATTGGTGGACCACCTTCAAATTGAAGAAAAATGTTGTAGGAACAACAATGTTTCAGGTTGTGCTAATGGTCTTCTCTCTGCTACTCTGGGTTCTGATGTCTCACAGTGTCAGTTGGAAACATATTTACTTGGTATGGTTTCAGGACACTTCTCTTCCTAATAGGAAATACATGTTTATTTTCTCAACCAAATAATGTGTTTGACAAAGCATTGACTGAATAGTAGTCAACACTTAAGTATCTTTAAATGGGCCATTAGATTCATGAGTCCATTTAATTTGATAATTTTAATATTCATATGACAATACTGAGAAGACTATACAAAGTGAAGGTTCAATTTAAACATAGGATATTCTACTCTAAATATCAACATATTATAAGATGATAACATCTCTATATATATAATTAATAAATCACATGGCTAAATAAATACTGAGTTTCATTCTTCATGTTTTCTTAATTCTTGTGCTTTTTGTGGGTTTTTTAGTGTGTATAAGTGTGTGTTGTGTGCCTGTGTGTATCTGTGAATATGGGGGGAATTTTAGAGTACCCATACACTTGCATGCACAGCCAAGAGGAGGGCATTGAGTATCCTCATTTATTTTGCTATGTCATATTTCCATGGGAAATGGTCTATGATCAAATATTGAACTTGCTGTTCTGCTGATATAATAGCTGTTCATGAAGTCGGAATCCCCATGACTCTTCAGGGCTTTGGATGTGGGACACAAATGAAGGTCCTCTTGTTACAAAGCGAGCACACTTACAAACTAATATATCCACCCCTCTCTGTAACGAAATATTTTAATATTGATCAAATACTCTCAACCTTCTCCACATTTTCCTGATAGAATTTTTCATTTCTTTATTCCGGAAAGTATAAACCATAGGATTGAGCAATGGTGTCAATATGTCATCAAATACAAACACATCTTTCTCAAAAGATAATGGAGATGTAGGTCGGGCATATATTAATAAACATGGGACAAAAAACAAAAGCATCACAGTAATGTGCGATCCACAGGTAGACAGAGCTTTAAGTCTTCCTTCAGAGCTGTGTGCTCTCAAAGTGTACAAGATGACACCATAGGAGACAAGCAACAAGGAGAAGATAATGATGCAGATAGACCCACTGTTGGCAAACACCACAATGACAAAAATTTGTGTGTCAGTGCAGGCAAGCTTCAATAATGGGAACAAGTCACATACAAAATGATCAATGATACTGGGTCCACAGAACGGCAGCTGCAAAATAAAAATAATTTGTATGATGGCATGCAAAAAGCCCCCTGCCCAGGCCACTCCCACCAGAGTGCCACAGAGCCTCCTGTTCATGATGGAAGAGTAGTGCAAGGGCTTGCAAATGGCCACGTATCGATCATAGGCCATGGCTGCCAGGACAATTACTTCTGCTCCAGGGAAGAAGTGGAGAGCAAACAGTTGTGTCATGCAACATTCAAAGGATATGGTCTTCCTCTCATAGAAGTAGTCTATAATCATCTTGGGTGTGACAGCAGAAGTAGTGCATGCATCCAATAAAGACAAAAATACAAAGAAGAAGTACATGGGAGAGCTCAGCAGTGCAGGACTATAGACAATGGTCACCACAATCATCATGTTGCCCCAAAGAGTTGCCAGGTAGATGAACAAAAATACAACAAATAGTATCTTCTCAACGTTTGGGTTCTGAGAAAGCCCCAGAAGTACGAACTCTTTGACGAAGCTCTGATTTTGCATGATTCTGAAGAAGGTGAATTAACACGTTTTGTTGTTTTTCTGTTATTTTGAGAAAAACTACTTTGTATAGTTTATAATATTATGATCTACAAGGTGATGTGTCATTTTACAAAACTATCTCTGTTGCCTTTGTGACTGTTATGAACAGAATTTTAGAATTTTTTGAACAGTGTTGTTGGAACTATTATTTATGTGACAGGGTCAAGATGGAGGTAGATGATTGAATATGTTAAAATACCACAGTTACATATTGGAACATGAAAGCATCTATCTATGGCAATATAGAGAAACAGCTTATTTTTTAAAGTTCATATTTAATTTTCTTTAGGTAGTGCATGAGGGGAAATATTGAAAGACATTTTAGAACCGTGTACTACTTACAAACAAAACACCATAGTAAGTAAGTAGGGAATGATATGGGGCCAATAATTTCCTTAGTGATTGATGTGAGCTCATCTTAACCTACCAATAAGGTAAAGAAGAAATATGCACTTAAAATTTGGTTCAATGAAGGACTGGAACTTCAAATACATTAATTTAGTCTTAAGAGAAATCTCTGTGAGAAAATGTTTATTGCTGCACATGATGCAGCTCTTAGAAGTATTGCAATTTCAATTTAAGTTCATTATATAAAACTTGGCCAGAATTTTATAAAAATCATGATTTGCCAAGGTAACTAAACAAAATAGTACAGAAAAAAGGAAATTCTCAGGCCTCAGTGTCCTATTTAATAGTATATGGCAAGCATTATTCTTACCAGTCCATCTGTGCAAAAGTTATAATTAAATAAGAGAATTTCACACAGAAAGCAAAGATATTTGATCTGGAATTTTATGAGACTGATTCAGTAGCTGTAACCTCTTCACAGGTTCAGCAGAGTAAAGAATAAGGATATTCTTGTCAGTGAGAACTTCTGATTAGGGGTTGTCTTTCTACTGTCTACTGTACATAAAGCTTAATGTATATTAACCCTTTGCTTGTGTGAATAAGGCATCTCATAAAGGCAACATACTATGATGTAGAATCAGAATGTACTAGACCAATTACCCATGTATGAGAAATTTGAAAACCACATAGCTGAAGTGTAGAAACAACTGGATAACTACAATTTATCACTGAAACATATTATTTTCCAGTTATTTATTCAGTACAACTTCTTGAGCATTCATCCAGAAACCATATGGTTACAGTTTATATAAATTTACTATAAAATATGTTCCTATACAACTTATCTGCTTATCTTGAATACTAAGGTAGAGGGTCAGATTTGTTAATGTCAGAATATTACTCATGGAAACATGCCATTAGATTGGTATGTGAATTCTTCACATTAAAACCCTTTTGTCTTGACCACAAAAGCTCTTTCCTCTAGTATCTTTAATGTAAATATTCTAGCTATTGAATTAATCTTCCCGAGGCAATCAGAGTGTCAAAAATGTTTCTATCCTCTCTTTCACACACAATTGCTATATCTCAGTAAAGCAGAAATCTTGGGTGAATATTTCTATGAATATACTTATATGTATTTGTATATTTGGTGTTACAAATCTGTGGGTAAAAGAATAATATGTCTGGATTGACAAAAAAAGAAAGTGATATTGATGACTTTGATGAAAGGTAGTAGACACAATTTTACAGATTCATAAATCTCCTTTTAAGTTGCTTACATTTACTGTAAAGCTTCCATGTTCTCAGTTCAATTCCTCAATAGTGTCTGTAACGTGAGCTCTGGACCTACTCATCTGTAGTGAAGGTAAGAACAGGATAAATGACACCTTGAAAAATCATTAGATCAGAAAATAATTAATAAGACATACTGGTAAATAAATAAAATTCCAAAGCAGTTCACATCCTCTGTACTAGTAAACTCACTCTTAAATTTTTATTCTAAATGTGGGATTAGAAATTTTATATTAGAATGTGCTATAGTATCAAAGATTAAACATAAAAATGTCTAAAACATTCAAAATGGATATGATCTACAAATACAATTATTATAATTATCATATGATATGTGATTTTAATCATTAATAATATGAAATTTGCAACAAAGGTAATTTTAATAGCTTTAATTTTAATAGCTTGTAATGTGAGAAAATCAGAAGAAAATAAAATGTTTATTTACTGATTTTAAGTATATTTTATAATATAGAAGGGAACTTATAAATAGTAGAGTTTATTTGTAATATGACTATTGTCAACATTGTTAAAATACATAAAATTTAAAAAAAATTAAAGCCTACAATGTCAATTTTTGTTAAATAGGATAAGTTTTTCAGATCACTCATTAGATTAGTAAAAGTGGCACTAACGTTAACATAGTAAAGAATGTAACATTAACAATTTTAAACAGTCATAATGTTTCCAGAAATGACCTTACACCTGACACAACCTTCTCGCACCTCATATTTTTTTATTTTAAATTCATATTGCCATTCAGGGACATATTTATTTTGTCCCTATTACTCTTGAAACGTACAATGACCTGTTTTTTTTTTTTTTTTTCCTTAAAGCAATGCACTTGAATATTTTAGAGCTGTGCCTGAGCTTCTTAGAGGTTCCTCATAGCAGGAACTATAGTCCACAAGCCATTTCCTACAGAGGTAGGTAGCCATGGGAAGTTCTCTCCCTGTATCCCACTGTCCACATTGCCCACTGTTTCTTTTGTACTTACAGCTAATGTAGCCCGATATATCCGCACATACAGAATTTCTTTGTTAATTGTGAAATGTCTGTAACATTCAATATTGTCAGACAGATGAATGAATGATTGTCAAAGTAATAAAAAAAGAAATGTCATTATTACCAATGATAATAAAACCTTCTTTGAAATCATCCTTTATATTAAATTCTAAAGTCAATAATACTTCTGATCTAAGATTGTAACTACCAACAAATGATATACTTGCTTCTGTAGCTAAGCGAATTTCTTTCCAAGACTTTCTGGGAAATACATTATCTTCAGATTCCCAAGCCTTTGTTTCTCCTGTGTTGCTTTGCTGATTCCCCTAAATGTCACAACTTGTCTTTATATTTCTGAAACATAAGGGAAAAGACTTTTTTCTTTTTCCTCTCATCTGACTCCTAAGGAATTTCTGCATCTTCTCCTTTGATGTCTTTATTCAGTTCATTTTATTAGCAAGAGCAAGGCATAACTACTAGCATGAACACGGTTTAGAGTTTCAAACACTTATTTCTGGAAAGTTCTAAGGCAGAAACTTAATCTTAGGGGAAATTAGGTAGACATGGTTAAATCACAGGCTCCACTCTGTGGCTTTGGACCCCCTAGCCTAACATAATTGTGTTTCCATGTTTTAGTGTGTAATTGTGGAAGTGGAACATTTTGTCTTTGTTATCAGTATTATAGACTTTAACAGCATTTCAATATACCATGAACTTTTATGAGCATTCTTCACACAACCTCTAAGTTCACTGACTTTAAATCTAAACATCAGAATGATGAGCACATACAAATGAGTGTGTTTTCAGCAAGAACAAGAAGTCTTATTGGAGAAAAAAAATAGAAAAAATAAACACTTGTATCATTTATAGACTGAGATAAAAAGTTGGAAAATATGCTTGGTTTCATTAATTTGAAGAACTACATGTTCAGAAGGAAAGGAGTGATGAGGCAAGGAAGGAAAGAAGGAAGAAAAAAGGAAACAACTTAGGGAAAGAGGAGAGAAGGAAGGAAATTTCACTTTAACAACTACTATTTTATGGGCATATGAGCATTTACTATTTTTAAGTGCTGTTTTCCTGACTCCTGGTGGTTTATTTTATTCAGGTTTGTTTTCCCCAACTTTAACATAAATTCCCCAATAACGATAAGGAATACAAATACCATGTTTACATAACTCTTTCAAGAACACAGTTATGAAATTAAGAATCAATGTTTGTATTGAGCAGAGTAGTCTATTCACAGCACCAAAACTTTAACATGCTTTATCACAAATTAAAATCATGTCTGAAAAGTAAAACTTACATCTTATGAGTCTCACCATGTGTCAGTTGTGTGAAAAATCTGAAGATAGCATCTCTTATTCTTACTTGGTTAAATACCTTTAGATAGTGACCAAAATGTTTCTGGCAAAGCCTTCCTCCCACATCTTAGAGACAAGAGCACATCTGGTAGAAAGGATAGAGAATGTTTTCAACAGTTCTCTGGTGCTGACTTCAACAAGCTTTAAAGATAAAAAAGAAAAGTGACGTGTCTTAAATTCTTAACTATAGCTAGAAGAGAGACCCCTGAGAATTATTCTTAGCCCCCTCAGGGTTTGGAAAAATTCTGGCCCCAGGAGTGATTGAGATGTAATTTGGTCTACACCTTCACTTGCTTGAGCATCTATAATACTACTTACATGAAAAGTAATTTTCTCAAAAATTTTGGGGAATGTCTACTTACAGTATTTTTCTATTCCAACATGCTCAAGAATAGAACACAGTTGTGTAATGGATAGAGTGCAGTGTGACTGTTCAAAATAAAAATAATCACATAATCAGAAAAATAAGAGAAATATTCTGTTACAAGGAATTGATCATTTAATTTGTTAGGAAAATATGCAATGCACTTGTAAAAGAGTAATAATAATTGTTCATTAGAGAAAAATGATTTATGAACAAAAATATGAGGAAACATGAATTAAGGGAAATGTAATTCATATCATCTAGTAGTATTTTCTTATTTTTTCACATCTTACAATTTCATATGTGCATATAAGGAATTATGATCCTATTGACAGTACACCTAACCTCCCTTAACCACCTTCTCAATCTTACTGAACTTCTTTTCCAAAAAAGTTCTCATTATATTTGCATCTACTTTTGTTCTTAACACATAAACTTTATGGTTGCTTGGAAGACCATGGACAAGGCATCACTTGCTGGATCATGGGCAAATTCCTTGTGCCTCCATAACCCAGAAAAATGATACCCCTTGCCAGCAATCTTTAACTGTGACTAACCTTTTGGTGAAAGGCAGGGACTCAACAGCCTCTCCTTATCTATCATGGAGAGCTGAAGGGCCAATGATGATTGTTTAAGACTTCAGTGATCATGTCATATGCAGAAGACAGTGATTCATAGTAATCCTTACCATATTCCCACTCTCACATTCTTCAGGTTCTGATTTCCAATGGATTTCCTGGAGTTAGGAGGTGGACTTAGGAACTTTCCAGTTTGGAGTTGAGCACTGAACAAGAACATATGCTCTGTACATTGAAGAGTTATGAGTCTCTATATTAACTTACACACTTTAAAAATAACTTTTTATTCAAGGCTAAGTGGTACAATATTTGGTGTAAATAACCATGAATACTCAGAAGGCTGATACCATATCCATTTAGCAAAACAGTAGTAGAATCCCCTAGGGCCTGTGATATCCTCTTCCTGGCCTTTTTATTAGGTTTACAGTAACAACCTTGTGCTGCCTTTCATGAAGCATGCATCAAACCCAATATGACAGGGTTTGTTTAACCACCAGTCATGCTTCTATTGTACCTGTAGAAAACTCTTAGCCTGTGGGTCATTATTTGAGCAAGCAAAGGATCAAAAGCTGATTTAGACCTTTGATGATTTTTCTCTCCCAAGAGACTTCATAATAATTTCACATAATATGAACCCTAGCCAACAGGAAAGAACATCTTAAGGGATTCTTAACTGTGAGCTCCTATGGAATTTAAAAAAAAAAAACTCATGTACTTCACACCTATAGTTCTAAAGATTTGCATTCCAAAATAGTAGAATGAGTACATAGCAAGGAATGAACACAAGAGCAAAACCCAGTGAGGAAAACCAAATGCCAAATAGTACAGCTACAAATTCTCTGGCATCTGAGACTTGCAATGGAATCATCTGATATAAAATGCTGTTAGGTTGTCCGAGCACTCAATCTTGGCAGTTTATAGCATAAGGTCCATCTCTCATGAGTAGGCTCCACTTAGTGCGTCTTCTTCTGCCTGTGGCCAATGATCTGGAATCTTCAAAATTCTGGTGTTTCATTATACCCTAGACTCATCATAATAACTTTAAGCAGGAGCCACTCAGGAACTCCTTGCACGAAATCTTACCATATCACACATTGTTAGGTATCTTGATGTCTCCGAATCAATAGAATAAAATAACTTGATTCTGAAAATTTTACTTCTTTCCTGCCAACACTACCAGTATCACTTGACCAATGGTGCCAAATTCTGCCAGCTATAGATGTAGGCTGAAACCCTTGGATAATGTCTATGTGCTTCAGTGTGGTGATGCTGTGGAAACATTTTTTTATGCAGCTGACTTCAAGGAGCACTGAATGCCTTCAGCTGCCTTCTCCAGCCAGGCTTTCTCCACTGACATTAGTCTATATTTTCACATGCTGCTACCTTTGCTTAGTGGGGTTTTGCCCTAAGAGCATATTTTCCATCATTCCCATGCAGGGATGAAGGTTTCTCATTAACAACTTTTGGTAATGATTTAGGCACATACCTTGGCTGTGAAATTTAACTACCTGATGCTCTTTTATACCCTGAAAAATTCCAAATTTTAAAATAATTTTTTGTCCCTATGTCTGGTCTTTTTCTCTTGAGTCTTTGATAAATGTATAAAAAACTGGACAAAGTAAAGCTGGAATAGTCTCCTCAAATTTCCTTTGTTAAATAAGTAGTTCATTATCTGTAAATTGAATTTCACTCAAGTACTTAGGACTTGGGGAGAATGAAGCCTAATTCCTCACCAAAATATTACCCAAATGAATCCTATTCAAGTCATTTTATTCTTCTGGGATCTTATGAGCATGGCCTGTACTGTCCTCTTTTCTCTAAGTATGTTGTTTTTCAACCTTCAACAAGAATGGTCCAGTAGGCTCTGCCTACAGGATACTAGGGCTTTTGTAGCTCAATATGAGAATTTCTTTCAAATGTTAGCCATCAAACAGTTCTACAGGCCTAGGAAACACATGATCTTATTAATCAGAGCAAGAACCCCACTCCTTGTATCATTTTGTGTTAGTTACTTCTTTCATGCTGCATCCATATACTTATAAAAACTTTAAAGCACACAGTTCATTGTGGCTTATATTTTGAGGGTGGGATCCATCAGAATTGTGAAGTCATGCCAGCAGGAATTTGAGCTGACTGGTCACATGATGTGTTAGATAGCTTTAGCTGTCAACTTTACACATCTGTGTGGAGGGAGCCTCGATTGGGAATTGCCTCCATTGAACTGGCCTGTAGCCATGTCTATGGGGTATTTTCTTCATTGTTGAGTGATGTTGGAGGGCCCAGCCCATTGTGGGCTGTGCCACCTCTGAGCAGGTTTTTCTGTATTGTTAAGGCAGCAGGCTGAGAATGGCCTAGAGTGCAAGCCAGTATCCAGAATTCTTCCATGGCCTGTGCTTCCGCTCCTGCCTCCAGTTTCCTGCCCTAGTTCCTACCTTGAGATCTCTTAGTGTTGAATCATTACCCAGGAGATGTAAGCCAAATGTACCCTTTTCTCCACAAGTTGGTTTTAATCAGAGTGTTTTGTCACAGCAATTGAAGGCAAACTGGAACACAATGTCAAGAAGCAAAGTGATGAATGTCTGTGCTCAGATAGGTTCCACTTTTATGCAGTCCAAGCCAAATCCAGATAGCAATGGTTCCCATATTCAGGGTTGATATTCCCACTTCAACTAAGCACTCACAGAAATCTAGAGATTAACTTAGTAGATATAGTACCTCATAGATGTGCCTACAGACTTGTTGCTGGGTGATTCCTGATTCCTTCAATTAGTCTAACACTATTACAATATCACTAGTTACCATAACACTTTTATTTTCTTGTCTCATGTCTTTATCTAAGATTTCAAACACTACAGTGATTGGAGTGGACAGAGTGAAAAACCTTGTTTTGATTCTTATTTTATTTTTTGAACTTTATTTATTTTCATTTTACATGTATGACTGTTTTGACTGCATGTTTGTAAGTACACCAGTATTGTACAGTGCCTGCAGAGACCAGAAGAGGGCATCAGATCCCCTGGATCTAGTGTTATTGTGGACTGCTGGCCATCATGTGGATGCTGGGATTTAAACCCTCCTACTCTGCAAGAACAGTCAGTGCTCATAACCCCTGAGCAATCTCTCAAGCCCCATTGTTTCTGATTTAACATGAATGCTTCAGAATGTCTTCCCATTTAAGAACCTTGTAGAAAATAAGAGTCTGCAGAGTGTGGGTCCTTGGCCAGGACTCCGATAATAAATAAACTTTACCCACCCAGGGTTCAGGGATGATTGTGGAACACTGGGCAGAAAGATTTTAAGAGCCAGGGAGTAGTACATGACCATATGGAAATAGACTCTTACAGGCTCCTGGGCCCTTGTGCATATGAACTTACATCAAAGGTGACAGTATGAGAAAGACCCATGCAAACTCAAGCAGACAAAATCCCAGCACTGAACTGTGGAAATGGGCAGTAGCCCCAATCTTACACGGGGAACTATTGAGCAACTGAATACTGCTGGGTGAGGAAGAGCTGATCCTCTTTATACTGCTGGGTGAATACTGCTGGGTGATGAAGAGCTGATCTTCTTTAAGGGAGTGGTGCTAGACAGGCTGACTAGATCCAGTGGATGAACTTGCACTGTGGGACATCTGAGGACACTAACTTGACTCAGTATGACTCCATATAAATGACAGAATGCATAAAATTCCATGGGGGCGGGGGTTATGTGCAGATGCCAATAAGGAAGAAGGTATAAAAGTGATTAAGATTCTGTGTATGAAATTCACAAAAGTTCAAATAAAATGGACAGGAAAAGAATTTTGATTTTGAGAATCTATAGCATTTTGGTTGTTTCTGTGAAAAGGTTCACTGTGTTCCAGGCAGAACTTGAAGTAAAAATGCCAACTCAGCTTCCTAAATGCTGGAATTACTGATATAAATTAAATACTTGGGCTGAATCATAACTTTAAACATACAGTTTATTGAGATTGTATGAAGTTTTCCTTTCTATTTTTATCTGAATAATGATCTGGAAGATTTGTGCAAAGTAATAGAAAAAAATAGTAAGACTAGGGATTGAGGAACATTTCGATGTTGTTCTTTAGCCCCTTTCAGATAGGGAACAGGTTTTTATATTTTGAAGATTTTAAGAATTGATTCTTCCCCAATTTTAATCACACACATAAAAATGCAGAATTTAAGTGATTCGTGAACAAAATACAAAAAATGGTACCTAGAATCACCATGGTATATACCCAATTGTTAATTTTCAATGTCTGAAAGAAGGAAAATAACTGAAGTTTGAAAAATTAGGTGCCAGGCAGGGTTGCACACACCTTTTATCACCACAGCACTCAAGAGGCAGAGGTAAGGAGATCTCTGTGGGTTTTAGGCCAGCCTAATTTACATAATGAGTTCCAGCCAAGTCAGCACTAATGATGAGACCTGTCTCAAAACTAATTTTTTTTAAAAAAAGAAAATGAAAAATAAGATGAGGTACTATCAGAATCTGTGACTATTCTTCTCTAGAGATATGACCTTGATGAAGACCTGTGAGGATCTGTTTGTAAGATTCTATCATTGGTCCTTGATAACATCTTCATTTATGAAATGTCAACCAGAATGTGTGATATGGATATGTATGTTCCAGTATTTTCATAAACCTCTAAAGTTTGTGAAATGTTTTATTTCTGTACTAAACATTGTGTAAAA